>NW_027632793.1:721226-778343 GCF_902686455.1 Sciurus vulgaris | reverse complement strand
AAATATAATTTTTAATATATTTTGCTTTCTTTTCTGATATCTTAAATGGAATGGAACATGGCCAGCATTTGGAGGGAGAAAATCTAACTCTGGAAGCTTTCTGCTTAAAGTTCCCTGCTTTCACTCAGGGCAGTTTCTCTCCTGTTTTTTGTACCTGAGAAGAAATATGGGTAAGAAATTGTGTTCCTCACCTTAAAAAAAGCAGGTAAGAGACTGGCCTAAATCCATGTATATACATATAATATGCACATATATTGCATATAAACAAAACTTTTTTATATACCTGATTGTTTATGTGGTGACTTTTCTCAGACCTAGGGAAATTCTGGTTCAGTTTAGAACAAGGAATGATACAAGCCAGAAGTAATCTTAACCCTCCTTTACAAACCAGCAAAAAATACAGGATTCTATGTGATTTTTCTAAACATAGCTGAATGTGGGTGATAGAAACATAGAGCAGACAACTCTTTTATTGGGGACACAGAGTAAAAGCAGTTCAAGAAAACAATTAGTTATACCACCTTGAAGCACCAGAGAATAGGAATTTAGAAATTACAGAAAGATTCAACCTTTTATGTTGGCAATGTGGATGACAATGGCACCTACAATGAAAAGGTTTTTACAAGTTTTTGAAAGAAAATTCATGTGAATGGCATATAAACAATCAGTATCTGCACAGCATTTTCCAGGTGGTTTGTCAGCTAAGACCACAGCACATACATACGTTACTAGTCTCCATAACAAGCATGATCTACCTTTGTCTAAAATTATTCCCATTTTAGAGATGAGAAAACACAGATTTCTGGATATTAAATGTCAACTAAGCTGCAAAGAGAACCACCCAGAGACAGAACTATATGAAATCCCTTCAAAGTTCCTCAAAGGTTGATTTGCTCCTGATGTAGAGGATATATCAGAAAAAATATTATTTTCCCTCCATTTTTAATAGAGTACTTACACAAGACATACCAGAAGCAAAACAATTTTTTCCCTCTTTCATGTTAAGTAACTTTTCAAAAACTGAGTTATCAATCTAGATTCCTTATGAGGTAATTTCTTGGAGATTAGAGGGTACAAAGAAGCACATCACAGACCCAGAATCAAAATATGACTCAGAAAAGAAATAAATTTAAAAGGCTCATAAGAAATTTCAAAGAAAAAATATGTAATTATTTCTAAAATTATAGGTCCTTTCATTGCTATTTCAATAACATATTATTTAGAAAATAATAAATTATGATGCATATTTTTAGGATTTGCCAACTCTTATTCTGTATATTTTGTAATAAAGACCAAAATCCAGATAAGAGAATAAATGATTCACTGTCAATATCATTTTTAAAAAATCTTCAAGGAAGAGAAGTGGGTGTTTTAGTGAATGTGTCATTCAACAATTTATTTAATCAATGATTTTGATTCAATATATTCATTTTCCTAAAGGAATGGGGAAGTGAGATTTTCCTTATTTTTATTTCCTGCTAGAATTTCCAAAGATAAGCCCTAGAATTTTATTTGAAATAACATCCAAATAGAAAACATAAATATACCTACAGCAAAAACCGAAGGGAATAAAAATGTAAATATTCTGTTTTAATAATTAAAAACATAATCCTTTTTTCTCTTGGAATCCAAATCTATCTGCCTTTTTGTATACTTTTTTTATCTTTAAACCCAGAAACAAAAAAAGAAATGCATGCAAATACCTTTAACTGTCAATTAATGAAAGGGATATCTATAGCTAAGATTTCAATAATCATAAATTCAAAATCTAAAGAAATATTAAAAATATTTAGAGAAATATAAAATAAAATTTCATCATAGACACAACTAAATAAAATTGTTGATGACATAAAACACATAAATATTCATAAACTCAAGAGTTTATTATTATTTGTGGAAAGTCTTGCTATTGAAGATATATAATGCTTACTATCACAGAGACTAAGAGAAATTACAGCATTTGTGACCATGATAACACATAAGAACACAACAATACTCACCCAAACACCAACCCTACAATTTCAGGGGCATGGTTAAAGAGAATATGCATCTTGGAAAAACTAAATAATCATCCATGGGAAAAATGGTTTCTAGGAGGTAGATACATTTTTAGTTATAGTACATCCAGCTTAAGAAATAGTATAAAACGCCATGCTTAATTTTATATATGTGCAATATGTATGTGATATATCAGTTGTATATATGTTTAGTAAATATATGTAGAACTTCTAAGAAAACAAATATCAGAAGCACATAAAAACTCACACATCCCATG
Organism: Sciurus vulgaris; assembly: GCF_902686455.1. Lineage (NCBI taxonomy): Eukaryota > Metazoa > Chordata > Mammalia > Rodentia > Sciuridae > Sciurus > Sciurus vulgaris. The sequence continues at coordinate 776,068 of NW_027632793.1, read as the reverse complement.
TGTAGATGATGACAATAATCCTTACAAAGAAAACAATTTTTCCCCAAATTAACCTATAATATATCCCTGTAAAATTGTTATGTACCTATATGAATACATCATGGTAGTTTCTATATTTATGTGTATCTATAAGGCAGTAATTATAGAACTTTAAATAAATGAAAGAGAGGAAGAACATAGAAGGAGAGGAAAAGAGGAACTCCTGGGTAATAAACTGGAGCAGATTACATTCTTTGCATGTATGATTATGTTAAAATGAAGTCAAATATTATGTATAACTACAATGCAATAATAAAAAGTCAACATGCTTTACTTTTAATGAAATAAGTAATCAAAGTATAAAGTCCTAACATTTATCCACAAAATTATATATATAATTTTAGTTAACAGATTTTCAATTATAAGATCAAAAGGAGTACTTATCATTACCTGACATTCATGTATATGATGAAACTATATTATTTCAATAATCATCAAGGAATCACAGTATAAACTTAAGTCCATATATGAATCCTATATGTATGTAAAAATTATACACTTAATTGGAATATAAAAATCTAAATAAATCAAACCATAATAATGTCAATGTTACCAACTAACCTAACCCTATCTCAAAATAAAAAATAAAAATGAAAACTACTAGGGATATATCTCAGTTGTAAAGTATCCCAAGACTCAACTTCCAGCAAAACAATAAAAAGAAAAGGAAAGAAGAAAGAATGTAAAAATGAAAATTACCTAGTTCAGGAGAAAGTGAGGTTTCTATAGGTCACAGCTCCTCTCCTGCTGGAAAATCACATGTGGAGATTTGATCAAGACAATTGGGCCCATGTGTCAATCACCTGCATCTGGGTAGCTGCTGTGTCACAGGCACATACCTACCAAGTAGTATTAGAGGTATGGGTTGAGGATGCCCTGCAAGGATAAGGAAGAGAGAGGGTCTCTGCCACTAATGTGCTCCTCACCTGAATGGCCAGCAGGACTGAGGGTACACTACCCAACAGGAGGGCTCAGGCCTGCAGACTCCAGGGACTGTGGAGAATACTGGTCTGCCAGCTCCTGTTCCTGCACAGTCAGTCCTGCGATTTCAAGAGCCTCCCTCCCCAGGCTTGTGATGCCACTGCCCACTCACCATTTCCTGGTGCTCAGAAGCCAGTCTTTGTCCCTAGGGATCTTCAGCCACTGCACAGCAGAGCAAACTGGGACTCTGAAGCAGAAGAGTGAAACCTAGAGTTGAATGACTGATATGGTGGTCTCAGGGGAAACAGGAAATGTGGCAGAAGCCCACCCCCAACTCCCTGTCAGCAATCAGTATTGGACAGTTCTAAGTGTTGCTGGTTGGACAGGGCCTCAGACCTGCCCCTCAAGTCAGGGAACATTCTCTGTGAGTGACAGCAAATAATATCCAATCTTGGCATGAATAAGACCATAATATTTTATTCATGAATGAAAGTAATATGACAGTTACTATGAAATGTTATTTAACTCTTCTGCTCTCTGTTCTTGATAGGAGACAGACTAAACTTTGAATGGGAACAACCTCTAAAACCTACATTATCTAATAAAAACAACACCTAAGGCACAAATGTAACTTAAATATTTCTAATATTCCATTAATAGCATAAGAAAAAAGAGTTGAAATTGATATTAATAACATAACAGCCTTTCCAGAATACTACATTTTTGTGACTTAAAAATACTACTAATGAAGTACATGTGTTTTTGGAACTACATGATCAAGTTTGACTTTCTACCTCATACCTCATTTCACAGTACCAACATTCCAGGTTTAAGGGCTATGGATGGCTTGATGTCAGGGACATAAAGAACATGATCTATTTCTTTATATGCTACTGTTGAGGGATACAGTTCCCCAATAATATTTCTCCTCAGGCACAAAATTAGAAGAAACAAGACTCTTTCGAGTAAGGAGCTCAAACTAGGAAGAGTCCAAAAGTAGATCATTTTTCTCACTTCATAATGACCACAGGTTTTGCAGCTATCATATAGCAGAAAAAACAACTTGGGTTTCTTAGGGGTTAGGGATACAGCCTGCATTTTTTCATGGCCTGACTAATGTTTGCATACATGATATTCAAACTTATTTTGCAATTTGGGGTTAGACATAATGACCAATCTGTAATATCTGTTTCCTTCTGTGGACCTACTTTCACAATTAATAAGCAGGTGGACTTGGACTCAGTTTGAGCTCTGTCTGATTCCAAAGTCAAATTAATTCCACTAGATCACAAAATTCTTGAAATATTTCTTATTCTCATGAGACTTGGAAAGTGAAAATTATTCAGAGCAGCAGGATTTGTGATATATGTACAGGAAATTCAGTTCTGTGTATTACATAGCATAATACAAAGAGAACATTCTTATATACATGTATCATCTTGGGGCTCCCATTCCAGAATCCAGGGATTCTGATTCAGTTTACATCAAGGGCAAACATCAACTAGATTTTATCCAAACAACCACTTACATATCAAAATACAGGTTGATGTCAAATATGTGGAAGTTAAATTAGGGTTTATTAATTATAGAACATGCTGACCTAGAGGAATGTAAGTGACCACCAAGTGCTATGTTTTCAAACCAAAGTGAGACATGGACTATAGAGTTAGGCAGCAGAAATTTTTTATTGAGGGCATAGAGCAAAAGGAGGCCAAGGAGGAACATATAATTATTGGCAGTATCATGAAACAACAGATAATTAGAATCTGGATTTCCAAAAGAAACCATTGACATATTATGTTTAGACACATGAACAATATGAGTGCTCATGATGCAAAGGTAATATATAATTCTGAATAAAATAATATGTAAGAAAATGGCTAAGGACTATCCAACCTTAGACCATAGACAAGAGAGTAACAAGAAAAAATAGGTTTTTTAAATGCCAAAACCCAGAGAATCCTGGCTGAGAGAAGCTATGGAGATGGGGCTATATATTTATTTTTTTGCATGATACAAACATAAAAAACCAGTGGACTACATCTACCTCATTTGTTTGTGTAAAATTGCTCCTCTTTGTGTGAAATACTTTCTTGGGAAAGGTTAGGTTTTGAGTTTTCTAAAATAATGAGGTGTACAGTGGAGATGACAGGTACATGGGCTTCCAGGACAGATAGCTAAAACAAAAGAGTAGCAACAGAAAATAAATATTCAGTGCCCAGTAAACATCAAAAATAATGGAAAAATATGTTCTCCTAATTCCACATTTATGTAGATTTACACCTATTAATTTTCAAGAGAGAGTAATACACTCTATATTTCTTTGGGAATGGGAATGTAGGTCATTCAAGTGGTAAATTCCTGGAAAATGTTTATGGGGATCCCCATACTTGGGTATTTGTCCTGGATATATTCTGACAAGCTCTGATTCCTGCCTGTTAGGACAATTCTCCAGATGTCTCATCCCACCTTAGACAGAGGATATCAGTATTGCTTCTTTGGTCCACTTGCTCTTTCCCCAAGGAGACACAATTCAGAAGTAAGTCCATGATATCTACATAGAACTCTATGAAGAGATTTTCTTACATGTAGGACAATAATAAACTCTGACCATCCTGCTTATTCCACATGGTACACTCCCCAATGAATATTTTTTATATCAGATTATTTACTTATAAATATGTGCATAGGCCTCCATACTTGGGTGACACTTTTATAGAATAAAGTCTTTGGATAAATATTTAAGTAGAAAAAAATAGTATCCAGTACTTAAACATCCACCCTACCAGCCATGTCCAGTGTCATAAACATGAAAATTCTGTCAGAGATTCTACATGGAAAATCCTGCTCCCATCATTGCAGATCCCCTGCCATTAATTTGCCTTACACACAGACACAGAAGGTGAATGTAAAAGAATTTCTCACATGTGATCGAAGATTAGGACTTGCCTGGGCTGCTCTCTTTTACCTGTGGGTGCCTCCTGATAAGTGGTATATGGGTCTGGTGTGAGGGCTGGATCAGTATCTAAATATGCTCCCACTCTGGACATTTTTGTGCCTAGAACATTGGAAGCTTTGGGCGCATCATGAAAATACCTTGCTGTCTCGTAGATCTTTCTTAACATGAGCTAAACAAGAAAATGTCTCTAGAATGTGGGTGCCACCGTTTACATTCTGTTGGGCTATAATGCTAAAACATCATCACATCTTCAAAGTTTAATTACCTGGGCCTCTTTTCATAATAAAACCTATCAAAAATTTTTCTTTGGAGTGCTGAATTTTCATCTTCTTAACAATCCAAAATTTTCTATGATGCTAAAAGTCACATGATACAGAGAATATTTATTATTAAAATGAGTTCAAGGGTCTCCCTCTTTATGAAAAAAATATTTTACTTTCACTGTGAGTTCAGGAAAGCTGATTCCAGACTTTTGTAACTGTGTGAAAAACTCCATAGATGTGCCAATAAATAAATATATACAGACATTCACTAATCACCTAAAATGTATACTTCTTTTTGCCATAATAAAATGTGGGAGACCTTGAGACTCCCTCCTCCCTGGGATCTCTACAACTTTGTAGAATGGGGATGGTGGGTGTAGTTCTCTCTGCTCCTCTGTGTAGCACCCAGAATGTCTACCTTCCACTCAGTCTTTGATAATTTTGGTAAGCTGCACTAGGGTAGAGATTCAGATATATGGTAATGTACCTAAAGATATTTTATCATCAGGCTATGATAACATCAATTTGATTCTATGTTCCTTCTCAGTAATTTTTTTTTTTATTTTTTGCTTTTCAGTAAGAGCATTCAAGGCAATTTAGTAAGAATATTTGTTCCATTTATGAAATAGGAACAATGATTCTCTTAAAGAATTGATTGCATAATTTATGGCACATGATCAGGATTCCATTAAAGTCCAGTACACAGTTGTCTAAAATGCAGTGGAATGAGAAAAGGGAAGGGAGCCAGCAGCAGAAGAGAAAATGCAACATGGTGGGGACAGGAGCCACAATTTCCCCCATGAAGTGTAGGCTGAAAGGATCCAGGTCTAGTCTTCAGATTTAGGTGAGCGAGATAGGCCATTTTCTTAGCTAAGGTCATTTTCCTAAAGGCTATTTTTCTAGTGAGGCCAAGCTTAGACTAGTAACAAATGCACCCAAGATTCTCCCAGCCATGGCATACCATGGACCTCTGGGAGTCAAACTTGAGGTTAGTACACTCTTGGCTTACTGATGTTCATTTAATGAAGCCATACCTATAAAGTACATCAGATCAGGTGTTGGCCTGAAAGCTACCACAGACTCTTGACCATGGAACACAGGGCCCGCTCTCTCCTAGGATTTTCTAACCATATTAAGTAGCAGTCCAAACAAGAAGAAAAGACAGTAAGAAATCCATGACTCTAATTTCATCCTAGTGTTAAAAAAGCAGCATATGAACATGTGTCTTTTAACAGTGCTGATGAAGGAACTCCCTGGTGGAGTCCATAGGGGTGTGGACAGCATGGAGAGAGAAAAAGAAGACACAGAGAACTGTGACAGTGGTTGGCAGCACAGTCTACTGACCTTGAATTCAATTACATTGCTAGAGGAGCAACAAAGTGTACACTTGTTAATAATCTCCCTGTGATGTAAACTCCCTGAGACCAGGGTCAGTGTTCAATGCCTAAGCAACACTGAGACATTTAGTCCCATATGAATGTCAAATTTAAGCCCAAATAATTAGGAAAATAAAACATCAATATGACTGAGAATCTTCAAAATTCAGCACCATTCTTTATGCATAGCACCTCCCCTGAGTCAGGGCAGGTAGAATCATCTCTATGAGCTTCCTAGCCTGAGTTTCCAATGACAGCTCTGTAGGACATGAAGGGCAGAGTTGGATGTCCCACAGGATCTGAGTGGGAAGAGGGATTGTAAGCAGGTAATATCTTTCTATAATTCTACACACTGACCCATAAGCTCAATAGTGCCACTATAATTGTATGTGTTTCAGATAATGTGCTAAATATGTACAGTAACAGATAGCACAAGAGTAACTTCATCATACATGAAATTTACTTTGTTTATTTTTGAACATTAGTTGAGTTAATAAACCATTCATATTTTTAAAACATTATTCTAAAATCTGCATAAGAGTTTGTAGAACAGTTATACCATTGCTGATTTAGTCTTATTATTATTTTATAATATTTGGTTTTCTCCTGGTTTTTATCAATCACACATATAATCTGTAAAATATAAATTTGTTGCCCAAAAAAATTAGCCAAACAGGGAGAGTAGAGAAAAAAGTTTTTGTTGGGGTAGGATATTTTTTCTCTCTCATAAATATCCCACAAGAACTGCTTTCCTTGGAATCCTATTTCATTGGCACAAATTATGCCCTTGAGTTTTTTGTACCTCTTTCTCCTTAGCCTCCCTGTGTGACTCATGCCTACTCACATCTTCTCTTGTTTTAATTGTGCTGAATCTGGGCAGGTATGAAGGAGCACCCACTTCTGGTCCTCCCACAGCAGCACCAGCAGAGAAGTCAGAGGTAACTAAACTGAAACACATTTGAGAAACAAGACTGAGCAGTAGTGAACAGTAAGTTCACCTATTAAAGAAAAGGGCTCATGCCACAACCTACCTCCTCTGAGGAAGAGTGACTCTATATTGGTTTCTTAGAAAGATGAAATTTAATCTATATGCACCATCTGCTTTAAGATTCCCCAGGAACAGAAAGGGAAGTCTTGGAGTATAAATGATGAGAGCAGGGTGGGGTAGAGCTATTTACATCTTTATAGGTGTCCAAGTCTCTTATTTTATTTCTATATGATCATTAGTGTCTCTCAGGTCATATGGCTGATCTCCTAGGTGAGAGAACATCATTTTGACCACATGGACATACCACCAAGACTAGATTATTCTAGGGAGAAGGATTTGCACTCTCCATAAATGGAAGTCTAAACTCAATGTAATTTGGTTTGGAAATATTCTCAGCTGAATAAATGATAAACTTGTGACAGGAGTCATAGTATATTGATCCAATACAGGTCTTTCCCTGATGTTTGTGCAGGATAGAAAGACAAGGGCCCTCAGAACTGACTTTCTTCTCTGTACAATGAACCACTTCTCTTTCCTGCTCTCAAAGGCCTTACTATTTTGGAGTTGTTGGAGTTTGGTCTTTGGTAGACATTTGAGCAGCAGCTGACAGGACAGTGTGCAAAGATGTGATTATGCTAAGCCTAGTACTGTATGGCTCCCTGCAGACACTGTGAAAACATAGTTTCTTCTTCCCAGAGTTCTTAACCAGTAATAATCATAAGAGAGTTCATGATATAACTAAATTGTCAGGCATAAAGGTGCTGGAAGGCACTATATCAGATGAATATCATATGTCTTCAAGGTCAGAAACTAATGATGCAATCACAATAAATAAAGACTTGCAATAAGGCCACATTTGTGGTAGAACATCCTGGACTCCTCATTGAGAGGAGCTAGGGCATTCCTCAACTTGCTTTCAGAGTGCAAGGATGACTGAAATCATGCCAGGAAAATTGCTGTGGCAGAGGAGCACAGGGTTCATTGTGTTCTGGTGTGAGCTTATAGTTCAAATTCATCAAACTGTGCCTGCAGACCCTGCTCAGATACAGGGTGAGTTTGAAAGTGCAAAGATGGACGATAATTTTTTGAGTCAAGTAGGACTCATTTTGATTGGCAATTGCCAAAAACAATTAAGATTTTAAACATGTTTTTGTAAATATAACAGGAAAATTGAACTTAAAAAAAACAAACAAAGCAAAAATAATATAAGTGCCAAAATTGCAAACGTTACATAAAATAAATATACTTGGAAACATCTACAAGATCTAAGTGGCAGGAATCCTCCCAATCTGAGTAACAAACTGACTGGCGTAGGGTCTCTCTGAGGTGCTGTCAGGTTGTTGTCATTCTTTTGCTTCCCCTCTTCCTCCTTTGGGCCTATATAATCTTCTTGTACCTAAGGGAGACTAGCAAGTAACTGGGGAGCCATGATTAATTAAAAACATCACTTTGGAGAATGCATTTGACTTCACAATGTGGCTATACCACTTTCAAGACCAGTGACTTTGGGCAGGAGTTTTATCTCCCTCTGAGCCCTGGTCTCCTCATTTGTGAAATGAAAATATCCCAGGGCCTGTGTTATTGGACAGTGCCATGAACTGACAAAGATGAAGACTTCCCAGCTCTGTGGTGGAAACAACTGTTTCCCTGCAAGTTAGAGGGGTGTCAGCACAGAATGTTTTATCTCTCTTCAGTATCCATTTTCTCTTCTTTCATAAGTAACTTCTCATTTTTTCTGGGATTCGACCTCTGCATTTCACTCCAGGTGGGATGAATAGGGCAAGTGGTCATGCCTAAGTAGTCAGAGCATGGAAGCCCTCTGAACAAGGAAGAACTTCCCTGCTAAGTTGACTTGAGCTCGTTCAGACAGACTGTTCCACAGTCCCACAAGTTACTATTAAGAAATGGGCACAAAAATCTTACTGCCATCCTGGGACTCTATGGGAGGTCAAAAAATGGAATGAGAATTGAGAGATTAAATGAGACTGGATCACCGATAACAGCTGTGTCTGCAATCAGACCTACCCACAAGGTTTTTACCTGTAAAATATACTCCTAAAACGTATACACCTAGACCTATATTAGTTTGAGTTAGTTCGAGTTTTCTGTCACTTGAAAAAAAGAGTGATGTTGAACTTTTTTTTTCTCAATCCCCTTTCTTTTGCAGCAGTGAAGTGACAAGAGAATGGTAACAAGGAACAACAGAGGATTAAATATCTCCAAAATCAAACCTAGTAAATAAATGAGCAAGTGAACTAAACAGAAACTTCTTAAAAGAAGAAATACAAATGGCCAAAAAACATGATAAATTGTTCAACTAACCAATTTATGGAAATGCAAACCAAACATACACTGAGATTTCATCTTTCAACCGTCAGAACTGCAGTCATGAAGGAAAATAGTATCCTGGTGATATCCTCTATTCTTACACTTTCTCCCTTTGCTAGAGTATCTTGAGTTTCTTTTAATCGGATATGGTAAGACTTGCAGAAACAGATTTTGGTCTCACAGTCTGCTACAGTTTCCTCAAACAAATATTTCAGGCTGTGTACAAAGCATCAAGCTTGGTGAGAAGGCAGAGGTTGTGGAAGGTGAGGGAAAACATGAGAAAGAGACTTTAATTTTTTTGTGCTGGAAAAAATATGCAGCATAAGAAGTTTTAGGATTAGTATGTTTCAAAGACATCAGTCTTCTCTAAAGGACAAGGACCATCTCTGGGTCTCTTGTATATGTACCTGATGGTATTGGTGGTGTAGAAATAAGATCAATTAGCTTCAGTGCGGTGAACATGCTGGGCAGATAAATGACTCCCTAGGAATTAACTATCTCCAGGAAGTTGTAACCTGGGTGTAGTGGTATATGCCTGTAATCCAAGTGACTCAAGGGACTGAGGCAGAAATATCACAATTTTCAGGCCAGCCTGAATTACTTAGTGAGACCCTGCATTAAAAGTTTTAAGAAGTTGCTAGGGATATAGCTAAGTTTTGGATCAGCTGTAGAATGCTTCTGGGTTCAGTCCAAGTTCCACTAATGTGTGCATGTGTGTGTGCATGTTCTTGCACACATGCACACACACATATGCACACACATTTGTGCAATAAACAGCCAAGGAAATAATGTTCTTCAGGGTCAGGAAAGACCTGATATCAAAGAAAGAGAGTGCCAACAGCAAATGACATAGATAAAGATGCACTTTCAATCCCCAGCAAGGAAGAAATTGCAATTCTGCAGGTGCTTCTAGCAAGCCTGCTTTCTTGTCCCTCCAGACCAGGATCTGTGTTTATGGTCCTCCATATCACTTGCTTCACAGACAACAAACAGACTCTTGGGTGATGGCATAGAAGCAGGACTCTTTCTTTTGATGGGTTTCAAATTGAAAGAAAGCTTTCCAATTTGAAATGAAGCTTGTTAAGCAGAGCATAGAATGCAAATTACCTGCAACAGACTATCCTTTGTACCTCAATCTGTTTCCCAGAGATGCCAACCTGGAGCAAGATCAGGATGCTTGGGAGAAGGATAGACTTACCAGAGAAGAGGGTGGTGGGCAGACACTGAAAGATATTTTTTCTCACTGGATCTTTTATTTTCTGATGGCAACTTGGAAGGGAAAAATGAAGCACTGCACGTACCACTCTGGAATGAAAAACATCAAAAATCAACAGGTTTTCCTTGCAGCTGTGTTACACCACCTGAAATTCCCCTTAGTGCTTGACAAGGATTCTGCTGAGTAATAAAGGTGTTTGCAAAGTCTCATTGTGTTGGGAATTGGTGAGGACTTTCTTTCCTTGCTTGCTTAATATGTGTAGGTTTATTATTAATATTTTATGTGTTTTCCCTGAAAATAGGGGTCTTAACAGAACCAGGGTTAGAACATAAAAATCAGACTTCTTATGGAAGAGTGATTTCAGATTTACTCATTTGCTATGAAACTCTGCACAACCAAGATTGCTATGAGAAAATATAAAAAAAGATTCTAGCTGCTGATCCCCTGTTGACTACTCTCAGATGACCTGAAATATGTAGGCAAATAATTCCAACCTCATCAGGAATGAATTAAGGAACAGAAGAAATAAAGTGTTCCTCAATGTTAAATTCACACAGTATAAGGTGATATCATACATTTGTTAGCTTAAAATGTCTAGCTTTTATTAAATACAGCAGTAGTCACACACTGATGTTTATTCAACCATACTGAGCTTTCTTTAACCTTTATGATTTGGTAAATATTAATATGTCTCATTGTTTAGTTATAGGTCATCACAAGTAAACAATTACTAGAATAATTAGAATACTTCCTTGTCTAGTCTAGTAATGATCATACAAAATATTTTTGTTTTTCTCCTTGTGATGTTTTTCCTGTTCTGAAGAAACATGTGTAACTGCCTGCCTTTTAATGTATAAAAATCTGTCTGGGAAAAATAAAATTTAGAACTTAGCATCCATTCCTTAATTTTGTGTTGCTTTGTTGTCCACCTCGCTGATGCCTACTCCATCACCTTATTACCACTACGACCCCTGCTAGTGCTGGATCCTGGCACAGCTGTCATGAGACCTTCTCATATCATCAGCTCCAGCATGAGGCAGTGGATTCAAGTGGCCTTGCATGTTATTGTGTGTTTGTGTTTACATGCACATGCTGATCAAGTGCTCGTTGACTCACTGTGCATGTATGGAATAGAGGAAAAGGAAAGACTTATCTATCACTTGGGGGTTACTGCTTAGAAGAAATCTTGTCTGATATTCAAGGAGAAACATCTGGCTTGACATCAACTACTGGACTTGGACAGGAAAACTTTCAGAAGAATGGTGAAATTCTTTGACATGTAGACTGTAGTATGAGGATCAGGTACAAATTAGTAGTTACCCTGTCCCCATGATTTATGTTTCCCTGAGAATAGGTTATGTGTCTCCCTCTCTCCCTTATATTTTTTCCTTTTCTTCCTTCCTTACCTACTATGAGACACTCACTCTGCCTGAAGCACTGTGGAAAAAAGGTTAACTTAAAAATGTCCAGTGTCTTTCTGTGTAGCATTAATGATCTAGACAGGGTTCCTGAACATCATCATTATTAACATGAAAATACCAGATTATTCTTTGTGTTGTGGATTTTCCCTGTGTATAATGATATGTTTAATAACATCCCTAAACAATGACTAACATTGTCCCCTGCAATTTTTGAAAATGAACAATGCCCATAGACAGCCCCACTGTCTCCTGAGTGTGACTATTGTCCTGACTGACTGACAACTAACCATTGGGGAAGACAGTTATATTCACACCTGCAGTGGACTTACCACAACTGTCTCTGCATCTACATGGATTCTATTCAGGAATATGGTACTGTTCACAGAATCTTATTTAGTGGTACTTGGAGTGGGCGTTAGTACATGCCTTTTGTGGAACAGTAATTGACTGAAGGCTACCAAATAAATCCCTGGTGAACATAGGTTCCAACTTAATACCATGGTAGGTTAGCAAGGAGGCATTTCAGAGAAAATAAAAGAGTGGAGGTGTTTAAAAATCATATTATAGTGTCCTTCCCTGTTATTCCCTTTCAGCCTTTCATTTAAAATGAAATAACTGCAGGGTGGGAGAATGAGTCTGTTTGGTGGCAGGGCAAGCCTGCATCCTGATTTTTTTTTTTTTTTTTTTTTTGCATAAAACTCGACGTCCTTCTGTGTCTCTATGGCCCCTTAAATAGAAAGCAAATGATATAAATGTCTTTCTTCGTGCCTGATACAGGGGTGAGCTTTGGCTTTTGCCAAATATTTGACCCTACTTGATACTTGTTAAAGGCATATATTTCTGTTTCCCATGGCATCTCACAGAAAGGTAATGTCTGATTCCAGAATTCAGTATAGAAGTTACTGTCAACATCCTTGCTTTTTCATACCTCTGCTCCACTATACAGTGTTGATAGGTAAATTAATAAATCTGTTATGATTCAGACATGAAGTGTCTTCCTAAAGTTCATGTGTGAGGCAATGCAAGAAAGTTTATTGGTGAAACGGCTGGGATATAAGACTTAATCTAGTTACTGGATTTCTCACTTTAATTAAATAATTTTTTAAAATGAACAACTCTTTCCTAATCTCATAGAGTAGGGTGTGTTATTAAGTGTGGGAAAGGGAGTTCTTCCAGCAATCTCCCTGTGCACAAGTATAGATATTGCATTCTTTATTATCAGACTGAAGTTTTGTTCCTCCCTTTCTTCCATGACAATTCTCAGGGAGATAACATCCTCTCTGGTTTTCTCTCCTGGCTCCTTGATGATTTTATTGTATACCACTAATTATACTGTTCTGTAAGTGTCACACTCATTTTTTTTATATATTCTGTAAAACTTTAGCTTCCTAGACAGGACAGAATAAGTGCTTCTATGTATGATCTCATTTCTGGGTGAAAAATAAATGATTGTCTTTTTAGCTAGATATTTCCCAAGAATGAGATCAACAATGTTAGATTGGGGCTGCATTGTTTGCCAGTGGAATAATGAGTTTCAGATATTATCAGATTCAGATGTACCAAAAGTATAAAATCTTCAAGTATTCCATGTAAATAAGAGAAGGAAGAAAAATAAAAATGACAGAAACAATACCTGCCTTACAACTAGTCCACATGGACATAACTTTGATAGTTTTTTATTATTTTATTTTAGATGAAATAATTTTCTTTTAGACATACAAGAAAAGCAATTTCAGGGTATAATAATTTAAATCAAGTATCTGTATGCAGATAACAAAAGCAACAACTTGTTATAGGTAAACACACTGCATCCAAAGAAAAGAGGCATGGGAGAATGCATTTTTATGTAGCAGTAAAAAATGAAAAAGGTAGTGTAAGGCAGCAGGAGGAATGGAGGAAAAAATGGAAATAAAACATCAGTTTCCCAAAGCTTCCAATGTAGTGCATTAGTGTAAGGATGATATGAATAGAAATAACAGATCCGTATACCTGCCTAATACAAAATTTGCTGGTAGGACTTCTTTCAATGGTAAACCAATTTGACTATCGTCTGTAATTACTGAACTCAGGCTTTAAGTTCTCCAGAGATAAACATTGAATAATATGGTACATTTCCTTTTATAATATATTATGCTACAAGTTTTATCAAAATCTTTTGCAGTGACAAATGTTAAAACTTTCTGCATTCGGAATCATAAACTATAGTTAACAAAGTACTGAATATTTAAATGAAGACTTCACATTTTAGAAAACCTTTAGAAAAATATGAACATTTAGGAGGTTGCATATTGGGACATACTGCCTTGGGAACTGATGGCTCCTGCATTCCTGTGCAGCTGACTGGTTGTTGTGTAGGGTGGAGCAGTGTGGGTAGGTGACTCATTTATCACCAGCATTGTCCAGGCAGAGCTCGGGTGACTGGCACCCTGAAGCTCTGGACCTTTGATAACATTTATGAACATCCATGGGAAGGCTCTTGTAATAGCTGCAATGTAAGAACTGCTGAAATCCCTAAGGAATTCAGTTAGAGTTTGATGAGCTGGAAGGACATATAGATCCCTCTGGAAAACTATGCAGTCACAGTCCTTTATTAAAGGACTATGCAGTCCTTTAATTTGAACTTTATGATTAAGATGCTGTACTGTGAACTAGTTATGTTAATTAAACAAAGTCATTACCTGAGTTTTTCAGCATTCTTAAAAGAACACTTAGACTTAAACAGAACAACAGTTCACATATTTACCATTTCACATTTGTGTAACTTATGAATTGCTTTATTTATCAAAACCGTGATTTTGTAATTGTTAAGGCATGACATTTCAGGTTATTCAAATATAATTACATTTTAAGGTAACTGATCACAAAATGTGTGTTTTACATAAAAAGGTGTATATTATTTGAAAGTACTCAAATGATGTCTTCATGTGAACCATATATTGCAGGTACTTAAAGTTTTTAATTATATGGTATGGGGACATTTTGAAAAAAAAAGAAAAATGGAGGGAGTGGACTGACCCAAACTAACCACTGAGTTAATGGCATAGCATGTTTTATTTATGAGATATCCTCAGTTTTAATATTCCAGAGTGGCTGCAAAGTGAAAATCCAATAAATATGCCTTATTTAAATATATATGAATATTTACGAATTGAGACTGTATAAGAAATTTTGAGCTATGTAAATAATCTCAGTATTGATACATAAAAAGGAATATCTCTGAGCAATATATAGTGCAGGAGAGACATTTCTGACACAGCTTTTGGACACTACTTAAAGATATTGATCAACATCATTACATAGCACAAATGTGATTCAATTAATATGGCAGTATAACTTTTTATTTTAAAAATTTTTGTATGTAATACACTTTTATTTTACTTATTTATATGTGGTGCAGAAAATCAAATTTAGTGCCTTACACATGCTAGACGGGTGCACTACTACTGAGCCACAACTTCAATTCCAAAATTTAGTAACTGAAGAAAAGAGAGAGAAATCAAATAATAAAATTTATTATAAAAATTAAATATCAACACAGACACTATTAAAATACAGATGATAGAAAAAATTTGAAAGTCTATACTGTAATAAAATAGAAAAACATAAAGATAGCAACAAATTTCTAGAGAAATATAACCTATGCAAAATAATACAGGAAGACACAGAAAATTTAAGCACATCAATTTCTAATAATGAAATAGAATATTCCATCAAACACCTAGCACAAAAAATTTCTAGGGTCAGATGGATTCTCAGTCTAGTACTTCTAGAACATCGAAGAAGAATTTACACCAATATTTCTCAAATTATTACATGAAACAGAGGAGGGAACACTTACAAACTCATTCTATGATACTAGTTTCACCATAATACCAAAATTAGACAAAAAACACATCAAGGAAAATAGACTTCAGACAAATATCCCTGAATATAGATAACAAAATTCTAAATAAAATACTTACAAATGCATACAAAACATATTTAAAAGACAGAGCATCATGATCAAGTGAGGTTCATGTCAGGAATGTAAGGATGATTCAACATACAAAATCAATAAACATAATTCATCACATGAATAAACTGAAACATAATAATCACATCATTATCAAAATAGGTGAAGGAAAAGCAATTGAGGAAATTCAGCATGTGTTTATGCTCAAAATACTAAGTAATGTAGTGATAGAAAGAACATTCCTCAACATTTTAAATGCTATATATGCTGAACCAAAGGCCACTATCATTCTAAATGGAGAAAATTTGAAATTATTTCTCCTATGAAGTATAACAAGACAGGGATGCGATTTTTTACCACTTTAACTCAACATAGTACTTGAAACCCTAGCTGGAGCAATTTAAAAAGGGAAATAAATTAAAGAGGTATAAAAAGGATAAGAAGAACTTGAACTATCTCTATTTGCCAAAGACATAATTCTATATTTAGAATACCCAAAAAATCCACCAGATACCTTCTAGAATTCATTAGGAAATTAAGAAATTTAGCAGGATATAAAATTAATACCCATAAACAATTTTTCCGATACATCATTGATGAATCATCTGAAATGATATTAGGAAACTATTCAATTCATAATAGCCCCATAAAATATTTTGGTATCAATCTAACAAAACTGGTAAGAGACTTCTACATTGAAAACTACAGAACACTAAAAGAAGTAATTGAAGAAGATGTTAGAAGTTTGAAAGACTGCCTATGTTTTTGAATAGGCAGAATTAATATGCCAAAATTGCCATGCAGCCAAAAGCAATATAGGGATTTAATTCACCCCTTATAAAGTTCCAATTACTTTCTTTGTAGAAATAGAAAAGTTAATCATAAAGTTTTCTTGGAAAAAGAAGTGGCCCTGAATAACTAAAGCAATCCTTAGTCAGCAAAATGAAGAGGAAGTCATAAAAATATTACACCTAAAGTTATATGACAGAGGTATAGTAAAAAAAAAAAAAAAAAAGCATGATATTGGCACCAAAACAGACATAAAGACAAACAGAACAGAATAGAAGACACAGAAACAAACCTAAGTATATACATGTAACTCGTACTATAAAAATTTGTCAGACACACACACAAGAGAAAGATAGACTCCTCATCATATGGTGTCAGGTAAACTGGAAATCCATGTATAATAGAGTAAAACTAAACTCCTATCCCTCAGCTGGCATAAAACTCAAATCATTGTAGATCAACAACCTCAATATTAAAGCAGAGATTCTTTGCATAGTACAATAAATTTTAGGCCAAATTGTGCACCATTTTAGTTTAAGAACTGACTTCCTTGACAAGATTTCTAAAGCTCAAGAAGTAAAATCAAGAATCAATAAATGGGATGGTATCAAAGTAAAAATGTTCCACAGCAAGTAAAACAAGAATGTGAATAGAATGCCTACAGAATGGGAGAAATCTTTGCAACCTGCACTTCAGATAGAGCATTAATATCTAAGATATATATCGAGCTCATAAACTTAACACACACACACACAAGCACACACAATAACCCAAACACTAAATGAGCAAAGAAACTTAGCAGGCACTTGAAGGAAGAAATACATATTGTCAACAAATATATGAAAGAAGTTTCAATATTTCCAGCATTTAAGGAAATGCAAATTAAAATTACAATGAGATTCCTTCCAACTCCAGTCAGAATGGCAATTATCAAGAATACAAGTAATAATAAGTGTTAGCAAGAATGTGGTGGAAATTATTCACTCATACATTGCTGGTGGTACTGAAAATTGGTGCAAGTACTCTGGAAAGCAGCATGGAGATTCTGCAGAAAACTTGGAAAGGAGTGACCATTTGACCCAATTTTCCCACTCATCAGTATATAGCCAAAGGATTTAAAATCAGTATGCTACAGTATTGCAGCAACATCAATTCTTAAAGGAGCTCACTTCTCAAAAACTTAGCTAAGGAACCATGATAGGTGCTCCTCTACAGAAGAATAAATAAATAAAATATAGTATAGATGCACAATAGAATATTACTCTGACATTAAGAAGAATGAAATTATGACTAATACCAGTAAATGAGTAGAATTAGAGATTACCATGCTAAGTGAAATAAGCCAGACTCAAAAAATCAAAGGTCATATATTCTCTCATATGTGGATGACAACACACAATAAGAGGTGGGGAAGGAATAAAAAGTTTATTGGACTAGACAAAGGGAAAGAAGTTAAGGGAATGGCATGGGAATAGAAAAGACATTCAAATAAATTGAACATAACATTCCTATATTCATGTATGAATACATGAACAGTGAAATTCCATATCATGTACAACCACAAAAATGGGATCCCAATTAGAAAAAGTGATATCCCATGCATGTAAAATATCTCAAAATATACTCTACAGTCACATATGTCAAAAAAGAGTAAATAAAAAATGAGGAATGGGACCTGGTGTATTGGGAAGAAAAGAAAAAGGGAAACTCAAGAAAGATATAGCATATTTTTATACTGGATAAATGTTTGAATATGTAAAAATGAATCCCATGATAATGTAAAACTCTAATGTGATAATAAAAATATGGAAAAAATTTAAAAAGTGGCTAGTGGCATATGTTGCTAGTCATCAATTCATCCCTAGGTTAAATCAAAAATAAGCTTATCAAAAAATAAACTGTATACATTATCATATAAACTAATTTTTTACATATTACTTTGTGTTTGTGTTCATGTAATTCACTGCATAAACAGATTTAAGTACAAATTTACATGATTATGTCAACAGATGAGAGAAACCTTTTGACAGTATCCAGCACCCATTGATGTTTAAGCTTTTAGAAATAATGACAGAAAGAAATTTCCTCAGCATCGTAAAAACTGAGTATGAGAAAGCCAATACCAACTTCATGTTGAATAGAGAAAAACAAAGCACTTTCTCTTAAAACAAAAATAAAACAAGGAATTAAATTCACTACTCCTATTCAACTTGAAATTAAAGCCAGAGCAATCAGGCTAGAGAAGATATCTAATGGTATGCATATAGGAAAAGAGAAGTCCACTTGTCTCTCTTTGCTGATAATATACACCTATATGTAGAAGATTTAAAATGCTACATTAGCACATTTCTAGCTGATAAACAAATTTACTAAAGGAGCTATAAATAAGAACAAAGTACATAAATCAATAGTATTCCTATACTGCAAGAAAAAACCTGCTGCTAAAGAAATTGGGGAAAATATCTCAATCACAATACTCTAAAAAAGTACTTAGGAAAAAAAAAATCTAACCTGGGAAGTGAAAGACATCAACAATGAAAAGTGCAGAGCACTGAAGGGAGAAAAATGAAGAACATATCTGTTGGAAAGAGTGCCCATGTTCTTGAATAAGCAGAACTAATATTATAAAAAAAAAATTCTACCTAGAGCAGTAAACAGATTCAATACAATCACGACAAAACTATCAGTGGCATTCTCCACAACACACACTGACAAAAAAGTAGTTCAAAAATTTACTTGGACAAATAAGTGATGTAGAAGAGCCAAAGCAACTCTGAATAAAAAAAAAAAAAAAAGTGATGCTGAAAGCATCACAATAACAGATATCCATTTAGGTTGTAGAGTTTTAATATAAAACAGCATTATTTTGTCACCAAAACACACCTTAAGACCAATGAAATATAAAACACAAAAAAATCCACATAGATAGAGTAACCTTATATGTGATAAAAGTGCCAAAATACAGGGTGGAGAAAAATAAAACTTAAACAAATGGTGCTCTGAAAACTAGGTTTATATGTAGGAAAAAAAAAAAAAGACTCATGTCTATCTCTCACATTTCACCAAAGCCAACTCCAGTGAATCAAGGACTTAGGAATTTAAGTAGAAGCTCTACATCTGCTTAAAGATAATGCAGGCCCAACACTCCAACATATTGACAAAAGCATCAACTTCCTAAACAAGACTTTGAAAGCACAAGAAGTAAAATGAAGAATCAATAAGTGTGATGAAATCAAATTTGAATACTTCTGTACAGTAAGGGAATAAGAAAGTGAATAGAGAGCCTACAAATGTGATTAACTATTTTCCATCTGCTCCTCAGTAATAAAATTAATATACAGAATATAAAAACAACTAAAAAAAAGGAACCTCTCCAATTACTAAATGGGCAAAACTCTAAACAGGGATTCTTCAAAATATGAAAAACAAATGGCCAACATATATGTGAAAACATGTCCAACATGTCTAGCAATCAGTGAAATGCAAATCAAAACTGCATGGAGAATAAACTGATTATTATTGTGCCCTTGCTCTTTTCCTATACTTCAATAAAATTTTTAAATTCAAAAGTAAATAAATAAAGATTTTTATCTCACTCTACTTACAAAAGCATTAATCAAGAATAAAGTGGGAATCCACATAACAGACAGAACATTTGGGGGAAGAAAGGAAGAATAAAATTTATTGAATTAGAGAAAACAGGATTAAGGAAAGGGAGGTGGATGGGCATAGGACAGACAATAGAATTAAAGAGACATTATTTTATCAATTTACTATATGAATACATGACCCATGTAACTTCACATCATGTACAGCACAAGAATGGAAAGTTACACTCCATGTGTTATAATATGTCAAACACACACTACTGTCATGTATATCTAAAAAGAATTTTAAAATATAACAAAAGAAATAATGTGGGGGAAGTGTCCACTTATGCAGTGTTTGTTGGGTGGCATATAAGTATAATTCTGGAAAACTGTATTACTATCCCTTTCAAAACTTGGAATGGGAGCAATATCTGATCCAGTTGTCCTACTCTTCAACATATATATGTAAAGATCAAAAATCAGCCTACTATAGAGACACAGCCATATCAACATTTATAGCAACACAATTCACAATAATCAAATTACAGAACCAGCCCACATACCCATCAATAGACTAATGGATAAAGATAATATGGTTGTACATACAAAATGGAGTTTTACTAAATCACACAAAAGAATAAAAGGATGGCATTTTGTGGAAAATTGAAACTGGAGAACATTATTCTGTGTGAAATAAGTTACACGCAGAAAGCCAAGGGTCAAATATTTCCCATCATGTGTGAGTGCCAGATAAAATAATAAAAAAGGAGGAATCCAATAAAAATAGAAGAGTCATCTGTTGAGTAGAGGAAGGGTTATATGGAAGGAGGAAGAAAAAAAGTGAGATGAAAAGTAAAATAAAACCAACCAAATTCTTTTATGTGCACATGAATAAAGTACAGTGAAGTTCAATTTTCAGTATATCTATAATATGCTGATTTAAAAATCTATAAATGAGACCTTCCTTGGGTCACAGGGAGCAGCTGCCCCTGAGGACCCTGCCACATGTTCCCGGAGGTGTATTCTATGGGTGCCTTTGCTGCTCATGCCCATGCCAACCACCGGAGGTCTCTTACCCTGGTCCTCCTGCTGTAGGCACTCCTACCACAGTCCAGAGGTATTCTCTTGGGGAAGACCTTCCCTTGATGTCACAGCCACAGGTGTCTGCTGCCCTCGATGCTGCCTGGGATCCCAGGTTGCCATGTTCACTGCTGACACCACTGCTGCTACCACTGACAACACTGCCAGTAAAGCCACTGAAAATTGCTGGAGGCCACATGACAGTCTCCACTCTGGGTGCTGTTGCAGCTGCAGCTACAATTGACCCCACTACCACTGCTATCTCAGTGCCCCCACCTGGTACCATCACCACTGACATCTATAGCAGCTGCTGAACCCCTGCTGGCTGCCATCATCTCCTGCTACTATCACTTTCACATTTGCCCAGAAGTCCACTGCCAGGGAGACATCAGGGTTGGTTGCACATGGTCACATCCATTTTGAGACTCTGGCCAGAGCCTGGGGATTCTTTGGGATACCAGAGTGTTTTGGTGCCACAGCCATATAGGGTTGCTATTGCCTGTCTGGGGGCACTGGCCAGGAAGTAGAGATTCAATGTTGAGGTGCCTATAGTTTTGGGTACAACTGGGGTATTCCTCCTGGAAATGCAGGTTGTTGCCATCTAGTTACTGTCTTTCATAATTACTCATCCCTGGTGGTCTATTTCCAAATTCCAGTGACATTGTGATCTTGATATTGCAATGTGGCCAAATCCAGAATATTTCTATGGCCTGAGAAGCCTCTATAATCTGTGCAATCTTTGAAAATTGTGTAGAATCTAGGACTTAGTACCCATTTTGACCTGAGTATAATTAATGATCTATTAGACTTTGTAAAATGAGTAGCACCTATTTCCTGCGTAGGACCTAACAGTTGTGTAGCTTCTGTTGTTCACATATCTTCTACCACCTTAACATAATATGTTAACAGGGTAGCCTGTATGATTATTGAAAACTCTGACTTTGAAGACTCATAACTTGAATATACTCTATGACCTGAAGTGCCTCTATTGACTGTGTAGCTTCTGTGACCTACATAAACTTTATGACCTGAGTAGCCTCTTAACCTCTTAAACCACTGTAGGCTGTATCTCCTTTACATTTTGAATAGACTAAATAACCTGAGAATTCTCTCTGACCTGCATAGCCTTAAAATCCTGAGGAAGCTAAAGGACCTCAATACGTTTTCTGACCTCTGTAGCAACTATAATTTTTTATATTCTCCATGGCCTAAGTAGTCTGTATACACTGCATCATCTCTAAACTTGAGTATCCTATATCATATGAATATCATATGAATAGCCAGTATCACCTTTATAACATTTATTCTCTGAGTATAGGCAAAATGCTCTACCAAGTGTGTATGGTTTTAATAAACTAAATGACCTTAGTAGCCCCTATGTTCTGCCTAGCCTTCATGACATGCACATCCTGTATTATCTGAGTAGGTTTTATGAACTGGTATCTTTTTAGTCAGTTTTTGCTGCTTCAATTTAAATATTCTGGCCTGAACAATTTTAGAGTTAGAATAGTTTATCAGGTGTCTTTATGGCTGGAGATGCCTTGTTGATCTGAGTAAACTCTATTACCTGAGTAGCTCTATGACCTAAGTAGCTCTATGACCTGTGTGACTTTTGTAGCTGAGTTATCTGAATGACCTAAGTAGGTACTAGGAAAATGGAAGGCTCTATCATGAGCAGAGATTCTATTCCCCACACTTCTTCTTTTAACATTGCAACGTAGGCCTGAACAACCAAAATAACTTTTGTTAAATTTCTATGTACTTTATAGGCTCTATGGCATAAATTGCCACTGTGACCTAAATTAAAAACCCTCTATGTGTATATTAAAAACCCTCTATGACCTGCATAGCATCTGAGTACTGGATAGACTCAATCATCTGCACAATCTCTATGACCTCATAACCTTAATGAACTGAGTACTCTAAATGACTTCAGTTTTTCTATGACCTCCATTGCAGCTATAACCTTTGTGGTTACTATGGTCTCAGTATTTATTCACTGTGTAGTTTCCATAATCTTTGTAACCAATATCACCTGAGTAACCTCTATGACCCGTATAGCCTTTATAACTAGAATAACATAAATGATCTCCCTAGCCTATAGGGGTTTATTAACTGAAATTAATTTAGTATCCTTATAACCTGCATAGTTTTTATGACCTGTGGAACTTATCAGATTTGTGTTGTTTCTATGGCCTCTTTACCTTCTATGACCCAGGTAAATTCCATGACCTGTGTAGCCTGTGTGACCTACAAAGTTTCTATTTCTTGAGTAGTTTGTAAAAGATATGCAGAGCCCCTATGGCCAGCACAACTCTATGACCTGCTAGCCTGTATTTCCTAGGATGGTTTTATGTATGCATAATCTCTGAGGAATGAATATCCTATTGCCTTGTAGTCTCTTAAGACTGGAAACAAATTTTAACCAGGTTATTTTCTAGGACCTTTGTAACTTCTGTGACCTTTGAAGCTTCTGTAGTCAAAGTAAATTCTGTAGTTTGTGTAGCACCTATCTTACAAGTAGAAAAATTTTGCCTACACTGTATGACCTTAAGAGGGTAGCTGCTACAACTTCCTTGACTTGAGTACCCTTGTAGAACTCAGAATCACTAGAAATACCATAAGTTCTGTAACCAGCATAACTGAAATGACCTGTGCACCCTCTATGACCTGATCAGCTCTTAGGACCTGAGTAGCCTACATGACCTGAGTATCCTCAATGTCTTGCATAACTTCTATATCCTGAGAATCTTCTAGGACCTAAGTAGACTCTTGGTATGGAGTAGCATCTGTGACCAGTAAAACCTCAGTGACCTTCATAGACTGAGTGTATAGCTTCAGAGATGTAGAACATCTTTGGTCTGAGAATTTTATATGATCTGTTTAACTACATAGCCTGAATAGTCTAAATAACCTGAGTATCCTTTTTGACTTTAGACTCCACTATTATCAGAGTAGCAACTATGGCATGAATAGTTTGAATGACCTCATTAGGGTCTAATAACTGCAGAGACTGCATGACATATGTAACCTTTACAGCCTGAGTAGCCTGAAGGACATTAATAGATGTATGACTTATACTCTATGACCAGTATAATCTCCATTGCATGAGTATCCTCTATTAAGTGCATGTACAGTGTCCTGTCCTGTCATCTTGTAACTTGTGTGATCCATTAAAATCTACTACCTGAGTATTCACTGTAGTCTGCCTAACCTCCATCACCAGAGTTGTCTATCTTCCACATACTTCTGTGAATTGTGTGTGTTCAGTGACCCAAGTAATCTGTAAAATGTCCATAGCCTCTTTGAACTCAGCAGCCTTGATGATCTGTGTAGCTTCTCATCTGAGTAGCAACTATGATCTGCTTAGATTCTATGGCATGAGTAACTTCAATTGCCTCAATACCTTCTATAATATTAGCAGCAGTATTAAGAAGTGTTGCATTTTGAACACCATAACCTTTATTGCCTTTATAGCCTTTATGGCCTATGTAGTCTCTATGGCTTGATTAGTCTCTTTCACCTATATTGTATCTAGGATCTGAGAGTCTTTGGTGATCCCTATAGCATCTGTGAACTGAGTAGATTTTATGGCCTGCACTCTATGACATGAGTAAACTTTACATCCTGAGTAGTCTTTAGAATCTGCATGGTCACTATGACCTGTGGCACTTCTGTGATGTGGGTAGCCTGAATGACCAGTGGAGCTCTTATTACCTACCTAGCTTCTATGGTCTGAGAAGTCCCCATAATGTGCATCTACTCTATGACCTGAATATCTTCTAAAACCTTATTAAACTATGTATTCAGCAAAGCTACTACTGCCTAAGCATTCTCCTTAATTGCATTAGACTCTATAATGTGTTAAGCCCTTGTTATGCATAGCCACTAAGGTCTGTGTAGCCCTTATGGCCTACAAAGCCTTGATGGTCTGATTGTTATGCATTCACATTTGTCCTACATATAATCTTTGACCCATATCTCCTACATATCCTGTGTAATTTGTATGCCCACAGAGACTAAATTACCCAATTTACCTCCAAAACTTCAATAGCCATTTTGACCTGCTTAGCCTCCATATTCTGTGTAGCCTGTATGACCCAAGCAACATGAATTACCTGTGTAAATTTTATGACCTAATTGACTTCTATAACCTGAGCTTCATATACAAATTGCATAGCTGCTGTGATCTTGGTAGCTTCTGGAACCTGATACCCTTCATGGACAGAGTACCTTCTGTGGCCTGTGTCGTCTCTATGGCCTAAATTGCCTCCTTTAAATGAGAAACTTCCATGAGTCTTCTATCCTATAAATATGTATAGTCTCCATGATATTCTTAGCTTCTGTGTCCTGAGCATCATCTATAAGTGTCAAAGCCTATATGATAAGCATAGCCTCTACTGCCTATGTACTCTCTATGACTTGAGTAGCTTCTATGTACACAGTAGACTGCATCACAAGCACAAACCATATTTTCTGTTACTTCTATTTTTTTCATGCCATCTATGCTCTGTGTAGGCTCTATGCCTTGTGTTGCCAGTATTGCCTGATTTGTCTCTATAAATTTCAATACATGTGTTACCTGTGTACAATCATTGATATTTAGGTCCATGGAGAATTTATGTGCTGACATACCAAAATCCCCTGAGAATCCTCCATGCCTGGCTTAGCCTTTGTGATGTGCATGAATTTTGAACCTGCAGAATATCTCTGACTTTTGTTGCTTCTGTAGTGTGAATATTATGGGTGGCCTGAGTAGTCTTTATCAACTGTATCCACTCTGTAATCTAAGTATTCTTTATGGTTTTAGTAACCAAAAGGAGATAAGTACTTCTGTGACCTTATTAACCTCTATGATCTGTATAGTCTTGGTAAACTGAATAGTTTCCATGGCCTAAACAACCTCTATGCCAAATCTGCATAGCCCATTATAACTTGAGCAGCCTTCATTGTGTGCATAATAACTGTAGCCTGAATATCATCTATGACCTTGGTAGCCTATATGTCCTGCATAACCTCTATGTTGTGAGTTGCCTGAATGATGTCCTTAGCCACTAAGCCCTGTGTATCCTATTTGACTTACATTGTCTTTATGGTCTCAGGAGTACGTATAACCTGAGACACATCTTTAACCTACATACCTTCCAGTCATTGTGTGGCTTCTATTAACTACATAACACTTTTGAAGCATAAATGACTTTATTATTCTCTATTAACTCAGTTGCCATTATGACCTGCTTAGTTTCTGTGATCTGTATTCTCTATATGGTGTTGGCAGACTAAAGGTCTGAATAGCCTCTAGGATTGGTTATATCTCTGTGACTTACATTGTCTTTATGTCCTGAGTATACATACTTACCTGAGAAGGCCTCTGGAAACTGAACTTTTTTGATAATCTGCATAAAATCATGATGTGTAATTTCTATGGCTGAAATATCCATTATAACATACTCTATGATATGAGGAGTCTTAATAACCTTAGTATTTCCTCTTTGCAATGTACTTATTGGACCTATTGCATGAAAATTCTCTGTGCCCCTAATAACCTCTATAAACTGGTAGTGTCCACGATTAGTGTAAGTTCCATGGGTCTGGCGATTCATTATGATGAAATAGCCTCTATAGCCTGCAAGACTTCTATAACTGGTAATGTATCTGTAACCTGTGTAGCATTTAAGTCCCACATATCATAAATGACTTGAAAAGTCCAGTAAGTTTAGTAGCCTCTATGACCTGTTCAACTCTGAGTAAACTGTATGTCACATATAGCCTGAATGACCTGAATATCTCCTATGGACTGACTAGAATCTATGATCAGAGTAGCTTTTATGAATTTTACAGCCTCTATGACATGTGTAACCTTGGACTGAAGTTCCCTAAAGGTCCTCAGTAATTCTACCAAGTATTGAATACACTCATTAGATTACAACTATCATAATGTAATCATTTCATTTGTGACAATTCTCAGATTATATTGCACATGATCTCTGATGGGATGCCAAAATATAAAAAATGGTGTTGCCTTTATGACAAGCATATACTTTATGACAGGAGTAACCTGAAAATTAAAATTTATATGACCTCAGTAGGATTCATGATTTCCTTCACTTTTGTGTCTTGTAGGGCCTTGAACTGCATAACTTCTCAGACCAGCATGTCTTCCATGTACAGCCTAACTTCTATGCCAGTATGGCCTCTGTAATCTTCATAGGCTCTATGACCTGAATATCTTCTCTTGTCTCCATAGACTCTGTGAACTGAGTACTTTCTAGAACCTACATAGCCTGTGTAATCCATGTACCCTTCTTTTTTCCTGTATGTCCTGAAGTGCTTGCACAACCATCTTATCCTCTAATACCAGCATAGCCTCCATGACTTGCATAGAATTTGCAAAACCTGAGTAGCCAAAATGACCTGAGTATATTCTGTGATGAGTATTCTCTGTGGTGTGTGTATCCTCTATGTTCTGAGTAGGTTTTATGAATGTATATCTTTGACCATTACAGACACTGAACTGCATACCTTATATGTTCTTCACAGACTCTGAGACCTGCAAACAAGTTATAGGCTTAGTGGCCTAAATGACCTTAGTAGCGTCTATAACCCAAGTTGCTTCTATGAGCAATATAGAGTCTATGGCTTATTAACCTCTAGTATGGCATATGTTATATGACCTCTGTAACCTCTATGGGATGAGTATATTTGGTGGCCTCCATGCCATCCATGGCTTAGGTAAACTCTATGACCACTCTAGTCTTTCATGTCCACATACAGTTTATAGCCTCAGGGATGTAAATGACATGAGTAAGAAATGTGACCTTAGTAGGCCAAATGACATTATTAGTCCCTATGATCTTCATTGTTTTTATGACCTGAATAAGCACTATGGTTTTCATGACCTCAATAGCCTGAGTAGCCTCTTTGACTTGTACAGTCTCTATGACCTGCATATCCACAAGGACATGAATAATCCCATGATCTGAATATCATCTATATACTGACTAGCCCCTAATGCCTGCATACCCTCTGTGACCTGAATACCTTCTATAAACTGAGTAGTGTCTAAGGCTTGAGTGCCACCTATGAAATCTGAAACCTCTTTGACTTCTGTATTCATTATGACATGGGTATCCTTTGTGACCTGCATGAACTCTATGACTTGAATAGACTGAACTGAAGAACATCTATGAACTCCAAAGTCTCTTAGCCTCAGTCCTCACTAAGATCCTCAAAACCTATAGGTCTGAGTATCCCCTGTCTGAGTGGCATTAGTGATCTGCATAATCTCTGTGCTCACATATCCCTGTGACCTACCTATATTCTATGGTATTAGCCAACACTATGAACTTTTCAATCTGTATGATCTGTATTGCCTGTGTTATCTGGTTTTTCTTGATGACCTAAGTAGCCTCTATTATATAAATAACCAAAATGTCCTTAGTAATTCCTCTGAACTATGTAGCCTTTATGACTTTTGTAGCTTCTGTGACCTACATATCTATGGACCTAGTTGGCTTTTCTACCTGTAATTCCTCTATGACCCAAGTAACCTCAATTAACAGAGTAACCTTTATGATCAGGGTGATGCTATGATCTGAGAAGCTTATGTGGCCAGCAAAGCCTCTCTGGCCTATGTGGCCTATAATACCTACAAAGAAGCTTTGAATTGAGCAGTTATTTGTTCTGCAGAGACTCTGTGTCCTGTGTAAAATTTGACATGAGTAACCCCAATGACATTAGTAGCCATTGTGAACTCATGAGGCAATATGACATGCATAGATTCTGTGACTCAGTACCCTCCATGAGTGATGCAGTCTCCATGTCCTGAGTATATTCTGTGGTCTGTGTATCAACTATTGACTTAGTAGCCTCTATGACATGTGTGATTGTTATGATCTGCATAGTATTTGTGGCCTGAAGTTCTTAATTTATCTAACCTCTGTTATCATTTAGCTGAATGACAATGGTTTCATCTATTGTCTTCACATCCTCTATTGCCTGAACAACATATAAGAACTGGGAAGCCTCTTATGCATGAATATTCTCTATGGCCTGTGTAAATACCATGGTATAAGAGTGTCTATGAGTCGAGTAGCCTCTATGGATTGCACAGCCTCTATGGCCTGCATAAACTCTATGGCCTTCTCAGCCTTATTTGACTGAGTGGACTTTATGACCATCTTATATTCTTGCACCTACGTGGCACAAATGGCCTGAGTATTGTAAATAACTTAAGTGGGTTCTATAACCTGTGAAGAGTCTATGACTGATATAGTCTTTATATCCTGTTTTCCCAAAATCATGAGAAAACTCTATGACCTGAGGTATCTACTACCTGCTGGGTCTTTGTGACCTATGTAGTGTCTATGTCCTATATAGCACCTATGACCTGCATAGTGTCTATTGGAAGAATAACCTCTGTCAACTGCATTGACTCCATTGTCTGAGTGATCTGTTACCTGCATAGACTCTATTGTCTGCACATGCTCTATTTTCTGCATATCCTTATGGCCTGATACAATTGTATGATTTGAGTCTCCTGTTAGCAGCATAGGCTCTATGTCCTGTACTGCCTTGGATCCTAAATAGATGAATAAATTGAGTAGCATATATGAGCTAAGCAACTTCTGTGGTCTGCATACCTCTTTTTCTTGAGTGAGCTATGACCTGACTAGCAATCTTGGTGTAGTTTCTATTACTACACTGGACCTGAATAGCCACCATAATCTATATAGCCTCTATGAACTGAGTAACTCTGATGTCCTGCATAGTATCTGTGGCCTGCAAAATCTGTCTTGCCTCTGTACTTTCTGTGATCTGAATGGCACCTTAGAACTCAGTGACCTATGTGACCAGCAAAACCAGTGATCTCTCTAGCCTCCATGATCTCTGGTGCCACTCAGACCTGTAAAGAAAGTATGACCTGAGTAACAGCTCTGACCTGCATTTCATCTGTAACATACATATGTTCTATGACTTGAGCATCTTCTAAGATCTGAGTAACCCTTCAAGTGGCATAAAGTACATTGCCTGACTAGTCTCTATTTTCTGTGTACCATCTATACATTGAGTATCCTCATTGTACTGAGTAACCTCTGTGACCTTGATAGCCTCTGTGAAATATAAACCTTAATGACCTTGTTAACCTTTGTGACCTGCATAGAATTTAAGTTCTGAGCAGACTATATGACCTTTATAGTCTTTATGACCTTTCAAAGTTTCATCACCTGTAAATTATGCTTAGTCTTTAAGTCTGGACACATCACCATCCCATGAATTATCAGGATGGCCTCTATCACCTGTATAGGTTATATGACCTGCATAGTCTCTTTGATCCCAGGAATTCTAAGTCCTGCTTACCCTCTGTGATTGAGTAGGCTGTATCACCTGACTAGGACATGTGTGATCTATTTCCAAATCATTGCCTCTATTGTCTATATGCTCTCTATGGTCTGAGTAGTCCAAACTAACTTAGCTGATCTTTGACCTGCAAAATCTCCATTGACGCTGTCCAGCAGAGTCAATTTGGCGCGGGAGACAAACGAATAGCGAGGCTTCTGAATTCGGAACAGTTTATTGTAGATTCAGGAAACCTGGGGACTGGAACCTCAAACATGGAACCTCCAGCCTCAAACCTGGGGCCTCGAAATTCGAACCCCGGCACTCGAGGAGAGTTGGCTTGTATCCCCTCCAGGAGGTGAAGGGTAGGGCTGATGCCAATTATGCAAAGATTAGGTGAGGAGCTAGCTGCCCAATCATGGTAAAGGTCAAAACGAGCAGGCACAATCAAGGGCACTTGGGAACACTTGTGCACACATTGTGTGTGTGTGGACTTAATTGGATATGGCCAATGACAAATCACCTGGGTGTGCTTATGTTAATCAACCTCCTTTCCACCGATGTGATCAAAGCAACCTGTGGCTAGCTGCCAGGCGCCATCCCGGCGCCGTCCGTACAACATAGCACCCAACATCCATGCTAAGTAGTCTTTGGAACCTGTTTAGTTTATATGATCTGAGTTGAATTATTAAAATCCATAGACTCTATATTTTGTTAAGCTTTTATGAACTTAGTAATCTCTATAAACTCAATAGCTCAATAACCTGTGTAGTATTTAAGAACTGTTTTATCTTTTATGGATATCTCTATGATCTGCAAAACACCTATAGAGAGTAGCCTTTATGATCATGATTACCACTATGAGCTGAGTAATCTAAATGATTTCAGTATCCTATATTATCTCAGTAGCCACAATAAACTGACTAATATATATAATTAAGTAGATTCTGTGATGTGGATAGTCTCTATGACCTGAGTAGTCTCTGTGGAGAGTTTGATCTTCATAATCTGTATAACATTTATGGCCCTAAGTAATTTAAATGACTTGAGTAACACCTATGGCCTTATAGTCCCTATGACCTGTGAAGAATTTATGACATAAATATCTAACATTATTTGAGAAAGTTTTTTTTTTATTTTCATAGATTAACCTTCATAAACATACTACATTCTATGATCTTTGTTGCTTCTGTAACCCTAGTAGACTCTAAGACCCATATAGCTTGTATGGCTGTAATAGTCACTACAACTGACATAGCTTGTAACATTTGTGGTGCCTCTATGAACTGAATATTCTCTATAACCTGAAGCCTCTTTAACGAGCCTAGTATCTATGACCTTAGTAGCCTTGTTTCCTGTGAACTCTCAATGACTTGAGTTTCCTCTCTGAACTGTTTACACTTCATGACCAGTATGACTTATAAGACTTGAATAGATTTTATGTCATCTGTATGCTCCTATCTGCATATATTCTCATATATTCTATGGCCTACATAAGTTCTATGGAATTAGTTATTTATGTGACATACATAGCAGCTATCACTTAAGTTTCTTCCATGATACTGTAGCACTGATAACATGCATAAACTATAAACCTGCACAGCATCAACAATCTTCATAGCATTTATGACTTGAGTATTTTTTTTACTTCATTAGGCAGTATAATCTTAAGTTCTGTTAGTTTCTACTGTCTATGAACTGAGCAGTGTAACCCCTATGACAACTAGATCATATATACCCTACTTATTGCTATGAACTTTGTAGCTTCATTGACTGGCATGACCTATGATGCATTATTGTCCTTTGCATCTTCTGTAATCTGGGTCCTTCTACAATCAGCATAATCTCTATTATATTGAATAGCCTGATTGGCCTGAATAGCCACATGGCATTAGTAGCCTCAATTACAAGAGTAAAACCTATGATCTGCTTAGCTTGCATGTCCTAATTAGTCTTTATGGCCTGTGTAACCAAAATGAACCTAGTAGGACCTAAGCACTGCGTAGCCTCAATGCTCTGCATAGACTACAAGGTCTAAGTATACTCTAAGATTTTCACAAATTCTGCATGCTAAATAGCCTCTGTGAGCTGCATAGCTTATATGAATACTATAGACTTAGTAACTGAGTATTCTCTCAATTTCCATACTCTATATAGCTTGAAGATACTGTATGACCTGCCTCTCTTTTATGGTTTGTATTTCCTTAATGATCTGAGTACCATCTAAGATGTTTGTAGCCTAATTGATCATACTGGCATTTATGATAGTGTATTCTCTATGATTTTGGTATTCTTTATAATTTAGTAGCCTCTAATGCATAAGAATCCTCTATGGAATTTGTAGACTCTATAACCTGATTGCTCTATGGCATGAGTAGCCTATATGACCTTCATAACCCCTATCACCTGCATAGATTTTCTTCTATGTTAGCCTCTATGAACCAAGTAGGCTCCAACATTTTCAAAGATTTTATGACTTGCATATCATCAATTTTACGATGTGTATATCTTGTGTTTGCAACCTGTAAAGCCTCTATGGCCTCCATAGCCTCTCTGGACTGAGAAGCCTCTATTGCCTGCATACCTTCCAACAGTGGAGTACCCTCTATGAACTGAATATCTTCTATCACTTCAGTAGAAATTATGGTCATATAGCCTCTATAAGTAAATGACTTCTGTAATCTGCTTAGCATCTGTGTTATGAGCAGTCTCTATGACAAAGTAGCCTAGATTATCTTAATCACCCAATGATGTTTTTTATCTGTGTGAACTGAAGAGTTTCTTTGACCTAGCTCTTTCTATGCAGCATGTACAACCTATGACCAACATAGATTTTAAGAACTGTGTAGCCTCTATGACTTATGTAGTCTCTCTGATCTGCATAAGCATTTATAAATTTGTTAGCTTAAAAGAGTTATTAATTACTTTGACTGGCATAGTCTATATAATTTAACTACATTCTACGTCCTAGTTGCCTCTATAACCTGAAGTTTCTATGAACTTAGTAGCATTTATGGTGTGAATCATCTATGTTTCTAAAAGTTCTAAAATTTCAGATAATAAAGGAAATATCACCATGGTCACCACTGAAATACCAATGAAAACCAAACTATTTTAAAAATTTATACTGTAAAAAAATAGAAAATTGTGAAGATATTGAATTTTCTAGAGACAGATGATCTACCCAAATTGAATCAGGAGGACATAGAAAATTCAACAGATCAAATTCAAGCAAAGAACTTGAAGACACCACCAAAAGTGTGTCAACAAAGAAAAGTTGAGGACAAGAGTAAATCTCTACTGAGTTTCACCAATTCTTCAAAGAAGAAGTAACACTAAATCTTCTTGTATTATTCCATAAAATTAAAAGGTAGGAACTCTTCCAAACTCATTCTATGAAGCTGGTTTTACCTTGATGCCAAAAACAGACAAAAACCCATGAAGAATAGAAAACTTCAGACCAAAATTCCTGATGAACATATATGGAAAAATTCTTAATAAATTACTGGCAGTATTTGCATAAAGAAACATATTACAAAGATACTGCACCATGATCAAGTGGGTTCATCCCAGGGTTGCAAGGTTGTTTCAACCTATGGAAATCAATACATATAACTCATCACATCAGTAAAATTTAAAAATTGAATCATATGATTCTCACAACAGATGCATTAAAAACATTTGAAAGAAAAATGGAATCCATTCATATTCAAACACTAGGGAAATTAGGGATAATAATAAACTTTTTAAAAGCTATATATTCTAAACCCAAAGCCAACATTTTCCTAAGTGTAGAAATTTTCACAGCAGTTTCTCTCAAAACTGGAACAAGACAGGTATATCCTCTTTCACCATTTCTGCTCAACAGATTTCTGTAAATTCTAGCCAGAGTAATAAGACAAAAGAAATAAATTAAAGGGGTATAAGTAGAAAAAGAAGAACTGAAACTTTTTCTATTTGCCTACAACATGATTCTATATTTAGAAAACCAAAAAAATAGAAAGCCTCTAGACATCATAGGTTAATTAAGCCATGTAGCAGGGTATAAAATTAACACCCATAAATTAATGATTTTCTATACATCACTGATGAGTAATATGAAAGAGTAATTAGTGAAACTATCCCACTTACTGTAGCCATCATAAAATTATTGGGAATAAATCTAACAAAAGAAGGGAAATACCTCTACATTAAAAACTAGAGAACACTAAAAGAAACTGAAGATTGGAGGGTACTCCATGTTTTTGCATAGGAAGAATTAATATTGTCAAATTGGCCATAGTACTTAAAGTTTTAAAGCAATTCATATGAAAGTTTAAATGACATGTTCCATATAAATAGAAAAATAAGTCATTAAATTAACTTGGAAAAATAAGCCCAGTGTAACAAAAGAAATAATTATTGGAAAAGTGAAGTAGGATGCATCACAATACCAAAACTTAAATTATAATACAGACCTATAGTAACAAAATAGCATGATATTGGTAACAAAGCAGATATGAAGTCCTATGGTACTGAATAGAAGACACAGAGGCAAATTCACATAAGCATGTTTATCTCATAATAGATAAAAATGTCAAAAACATATATTGGTGAAAAATAGCCCCTTCAGTAAATGGTGGTGGGAGAATTGGAAATTCCTATATAATAAAATAAAATGTAACCCCTATATCACACCCTGCTCAAAACCAAATTCAAAGTGAATCAAGGATATAGGCATTAGTACAAAGACCATGGGCCTACTAGAATAAAAATTAGGCTGAAATCTTCATCATGTTGGCCTAGGAACTGAATTCCCCAACAAAATGCTTAAAATTCAAGAACTAATATCATAAATAAATAAATACAATGTTATCAAACTAAAAACATCCTCTCAACAAAAAAATCAAGATTATGTACTTAGAACCTGCAGAATGGAAGAAAATATTAACAATCTTCACCGCAGATGCAACATTAATTTCAAGATATAAGAACTAAGAAACATCCAAACAACTAATAGCCCAATAAATAAATGGATATAGGAACTCAAAATGTACTTCACAGAAATATTAATGTAAAAATATATTAAAACCTGTTCAAAATGTCTAGCAATTAGAGAAATAAAAATTAATAATACACTGAGATTCCAACTCATTCGAATCAGAATGGCAATTATAAAGAATACACATAAAAATAAGTGTCAATGATGTTGGGTAATAGTACACACTTCATTACTGTTGGGTCTGCAAATTTGTGTAAACAGTCTTCAGTGTGGTGATTCCTCAGGAAATAGAATGGTACCAATGTTTGACCAGGGTATTTCACTCCTTAGCTTATACCCAAAGGACTTAAATCAGCATTCATAGTGACATGGCCACATCAATGTTTACAAAGCCATGGAACCAACATAAATGGCTTTCAGCAGATAAATAAAGAAAATGTGATACATTTACACAATGACAATTACCCATAAAGGAGAATAAAATTAGGGAGAGAGGGAGGAGTGAAGTTTTTGCATATTGGACAGGAGGTAGTGAAGGGCAGGGGAAAGGAATGGGAGTGGGGCACACAGTAGAATAAGTCAGAAATAATTTAATTCTGTTCACATATGAATACTTGGCCAGTGTAACTCCATATCTTATAAAACTATAAAAAATGGAAAATTAAATTTCACATATGTATTATATGTCAAAATATATTCTACTGCCATGCATAACTAATATAAATAAGTACAAAAATTTAAACAGAATCTATGGTGAGTATCCTCAATGGCCTGCTTAGCATCTAGTTCTTAATAGTCCCTAAGACATGCATAGCCTCTGTGAATGTCAAAGACCTGCATAGTCTTATGGTCTTCTAAAGTAAATGATGTTAATTTTCTGTAACCTTTGTAGCTTCCATGGCATGAGTAAAAATTATGATATCAGTATTCTTCATGACTTTTTTCCCCTCTGTGACCTGAGTAGCCCCCATTACTTTTATAGTATTTGTATCCTGAACCCTCTTCTATCTGCATACCCTCTATGATCTTTGTAACCTCTATAAAATGTGCACCATCTACAAACTGTTTCTTCTATGACCTGCTACAGTCAGTTGCCTCAACAGAATATAAAACCTGTGGAACACAAGTGGATAAATAGCCTCTATTGCCCATGTGTCCTCTGTGTCCTGAATAGCATTGATGAACTGAGAATTCTTTATGACCTGCATAAACTTTATGACTTCCATATCCTCTATGGTCTCAGAAAACTTTGATCTATGTAAAACTTATGGACAGAATAACCTCTTTAACTTTTCTATCTTCAATTTTATTATAACTTCTATAATCTGAGTATTCACTGTGATTTACATACTTGTATTTCCTGCAGAATATTTCTGACCTAAATAGTCTCTGACCTGAGTAGTCTAAAGGGTTATAGTAAAACATAGGAACTGCTTAGCCTCTAAGGTTCGAGTTGACTATATAAACTCTGTAGCCTCCATGACCTTAGTAGCCCCTATTATCTATGTAATATCTATACCTGAGTGTTCTCTATTGCCTATATACACTAGTTGACCTGCATGACCTCTATTTTCTGTGTAGTCTGTCTGACATTCATAGAATCTATTACCTGTGTATTTTCAATAATTTGCACAGTTTCAGTAAAAGTATCCTCTATGATCTACTTCATCACTATGACTCGTATTTTTTTTTTATGGACTGAGTAGTTTAACTGTCCTATATAGACACCCGGGCCAGTGAAGCCTCCATGACCTCTTAGCTTTTATCAACTATGTAACCTCCATGACCTGCATATCTGATATGGACCATTTAGCCTCAGTGGCTTGTGCTTCTCTATGAATTGCATAAACTTATTGCCTGAGTAGTCTTAATTACCTGAGTACTTCCTATTAGTACCATATGGCCTGTATAGTATTTAGGAGAAATTATTCTCTAGTCACTATGTAGCCTCTATGTATTGATGTTCTTCAAATCCCCAGTGACCCACTCTCTTCAGCCTCATCTCACTTTCCTACAGTTAACACAGGGTAAATCCATCAAGGCATTACACTACCACTCAGATTGCAACTATCATAATCTAATCATTTTACCATAGATCATTCTTATATCCTCACACGTGTGAGATTTTGGGGCACCTCATACCTAAACCATAACTTTCCCCTCTTGTCCACCAACACGCTTATACCTATCTCACATTACAAAGTACTTCTAGTTTATTTCCAGGAGTCTGCATATTCTTAAAATTTCCAGCATGCAAATCTAAAGTTTCTTGAGGTACAGGTGTACTCTCAGCATGCATTGCAGTAAAAACCAAAAGCCACTTACAAATGTCCAGTATATAATGACACAGGGTAAACATCTACATTCAACAAGGGAGATACATCAATATATAAAGAAGGAAAGAGACTAAAACAAAACTAAGGAAGGGATGGAACCAAAATAAGACTAAAACCTAGGCACAGAGGTGAATGCCTATAATTTCAGAGGCTCAGGGTGTAGAGGCAGGTGGATTGTGAGTTCAAAGCCAGACTCAGTAATGGTGACTTGCTAACTATCTCAGCAAGACCCTGTCTCTAAATAATACAATATAGTGCTGCACATGTGGCTTAGTGATTGAGTGTCCCTGAGTTCAATCTCTGGTATCCAACCCCAAAGGGATTAAAATCCAGCTGGAGAAATAAGATCATAATTCCACATCCAGGATCTGGGACACATGACATTGTGTTGTTCTCTCCAGAGAACTGTGCAGCTTCTACACTAGAGTTTTCTGGGTTGCAGCCCACAAGGTCTCTCTCCTGCCATGGTTCCTATTCAATTTTTACAGCTTTCCTAAGGACATGTTTTATATGATGAATATTTTTTAATCTTGGGAGTCCTCACCTAAGTTTCTGTTTTCTTTTCAAATCTTCTTGCATCACCCTCTCAGAAGCATCCAGCTGAGTGTTTGACCCTGAATCACTTTGCCTGGTCTCCCAGGTTCCCCATTGAGACCTCAATGGAAGCCTCCATGACCCTCTAACTCCATTATATTACATTCATGCAGTATCAGAACAGCAATGTTGATGTCAAGTTCTGCAGCATCTTCGCCAGAAGCAAATTCTTCTATTACAACAACTGTACCAAATTATGAATGTTGTGAATGGCCCAGCATGGTGTAAAAACATCCACAGTCTCCTCATAATCAGGGTCTCCATGGTGTCCCTTCAAAGAAATTTTTATATTAGAACTCTTGAGTGTGAGTTAAGTGTGATCTTGACAATTCATGATATACCCTAATGCCACCTTTTCAACATGGACCAAATATTCTTTATGGCATGCACACTTTCATCTTTTTCATCTTTATGGCTAAAATAGCCTAAATGACATGTATTTCCTCTTTGTACAAGGGGTGAAAATTTCAACTGTGCCTCAATTAGAGTCCTATACATAACATAAAGTATTTCATCTTATTAAATTTGAGTAATTCATCTGAATTCAGAAATTTTATGATTTTTTATTTTTTGGAATATGAACAAAAAGAGGCCAACAGAGAGGAAAGAATATTGATTGTTCCAGGTATGGAAATATATTTACTAGAAGGGAAAAGAAAATGTTTCTGGGAAGGCCTGGGACCTAGCAGTTTGTGCTGTGGTCAATGTAGGCAGGGAAGCACACCTGGTACTGCATGGCCTTGGGAGCAGTCACAACTGGATTCTCAATGTCAAGGTCCCAGGCTGGAACCAGCTGGTATCTTGGTGCAGAGACTTGTAGCTGAGAGGCTGGCCCTGGGTGGCCCCCAGCTGGGGAGGCCAGAACCAGCAGATGATATCTGCTCGTGACCCTGTGTCCACTGCTAGATCTCAGGAGGACCAGCCTGTGATGCCAGTGGCAGTGACAGAGGAGTGAACGTGACTGATGACCATGTTAAGTCAGTCAGCAGAGTAGCAGCTCCCCACTGGAGCAGGAGGGCAAGTAGGTGGGGAGGGCTG
Source organism: Sciurus vulgaris (assembly GCF_902686455.1). Classification (NCBI taxonomy): domain Eukaryota; kingdom Metazoa; phylum Chordata; class Mammalia; order Rodentia; family Sciuridae; genus Sciurus; species Sciurus vulgaris. Next base: position 736,858 of record NW_027632793.1, on the reverse strand, counting down.
TCACTGGCTTGGCATTCAGGGAGAGCCATAACTGAGACTGGTGATGAACCACAGCATTTAACAGGTGGCTGTGCCCATGTAGCTGCTGGCACTGCACTTGGCACATAAGGCACATGGGCTCTGGTGGCCTTTGGTAGGGAGTCTCTGGCCAAGAATGTCGAGGAGCTGTTGGTCATGGTCCACCTGGGGAAGAAGCCACCCCCCACCCAAGGAGAGTCCCTGGACCAAAAACCTTACCAGCATGCACATCCTACTGCAACTGGAATGCAGCTATTTATGCCATAGACCCTGCAGATAGAGTTCAGTTCCCCCAAAATTAAAAAAGCAGAAAAACTCAAGACAAGAAAACCCAATAGGGTCAGTGATTTCAGCAATATGGCAAACTGCCCAGCATCAGGAGACATAGGGAAAAAATATTTTTTTCAATTTCAGAGTGTCATTTGCCAAAAAATGAAGCCACAAATTAGAAAAGAAATAGAAGACAAGGTTGAAAAGAGGAGTAACTGTGAGAACAAAGAAAACCAGAACAGAATATTAGACTGTCCTATTGAAAAGTCAGTGAGGATGAGGCCAAGTCCAGCAGTCAATGAAAAAGAACTAATGAACACAAATGGGTATTTCCACAGGGCAATCCAAGATGGCAGACTAAAGGGTTACTGCCTCTCCTGTCGCTCCAGAACCCAGGATTCAAGGAGGGGAGGCATTGAGAGACTCGGACTAAAATAGATCCACACACATTTCTGATAGAGCACTTATCTTCAAAATTTATACACAACTTACACAACTTTACACCAAAAATACAAAGAACCTAATAAATAAATGGGTCAAGTAACTGGAGAGAAATTTTACAGAAGAAAATGTACAGGTAATTAATAAATATATAAAAAAAACTGTTCAAAAACTCTAGTAATTTGAAAAATACAAATTCAAACAACTCTAAGATTGTTATCAATTAGAATGGCTAATATCAAGAACATAAGCAATTATAGATTTTGGCGTGGATGTGGGGAAAAAGACAAACTTTTACATTGCTGATGGAATTGCAAATTGGTTCAGCAAATCTGAAAAGCAGTATGGAGACTTCTCAGAAAATGTGGAATGAACCCACTTTTTGCACAGTTATCCCACTCCTTGGATTACTTATTTCTGATCATGTGATTTATCTTTCTACAACTGAAAATGAATGTAGTAAGATGTGCCACTACTAGGAATGTGCATACAAAATTCCATTATTTCCACAATATTACCTTTTATAGATTTCTGTAATTTCTTAACTCAAGGTCACCTAGACAGTTCTATGCTAAAGATGACAAAATTTTCTTTAATTCCAGTCCTTGAATAGTGATTTATACCATGGACAACATATATCATTTCCACCTGGTTCTAAGCTCTAAATTTTCACTTACGAGGTCCCTACTGTTTACTATTGTCTCACTTGCTGCTATGAAGCCATAGGGTGTTCATTGTTTGGATGCAAATACAATCATTTGGTATATAATAGGTGAATAATTATGAGAAATGTAAATATGTTTCTGTCTCCTGGCATGTCTGTGTTTTATAAGTTTTTATTCACATAGATGTAAACAAGTGTATATTATTCTCATGTCTCATAGTCACTAGTTTATTGAATATATATTGATTTTTTGTTTTGGTGGTGCTGGGGGTTGAACGCAGGGCCTAGTGCATGCAAGACAAGCACTCTATTAACTGAGGTATCTCCCCAACCCTATATATTGATTTTATTGAAGGTGACCAGAGAACTTCACTCTCCATGCCTTTTCACGTGACCACTAGTGGTCAGGATTTTTAAGACCTAGTCAGACATGACCACTGAAGTCTCTTCTTTTATCCTGCTCTGTCTTACAAGGTGTTTCAGAACTGTCTCAATTTTTGTGGTATTTCTACATAATGTTTCTTGATCTTTGCTTTATTTGCTCCTCTGTGGTGTCTCTCAGTCCAGCCAAAACCACTCAACAGCTGAGGAGGATGCGGTGATGGAGTCAAAGTAAGACATCCAGAGATCATTTTCAGAGAAAATGATAAACTTTATTGTTACATGGATATGCTTATATTATCAAGCAGTCACTGGGCAGTATATCTCTGAGAGTTGTAAGACCCAATGACCTTACAACATGTGCAGGGAAAATAACCAATGAACTAAAAGGTCACTGGCAAGAAAAACCAGTGGAAAGGAATATGCTCAATATGTAAGGGAGGCTAGGCTACCATAATGATGAGGCTAAGTGTGATTAGTGTGCCAAACACAGTATCCAGGTAAAGTGTGCTGAGCTCTGAGAGTCTCTCTCACAGAGGCAACAGGCCTGTTTCCACCTCATGTTCCCAACACTCCTCCTGTCTTGAAAACTCACATTACATCCTGAGATCAATTATTGTTTTGGCAGATTGTAGGATTTATTGTTCAACTTCAAACTTTCTGCTCAGAAATTTGGAAGAATATATTTGTGTGTATCTGATCTCAAATGATTCTGTGTTCTCAATGTTTTTTACAACCCAATGGTCATACATGAATACTTATAAGATTTTAAAAGCTAACACAATTTTTAATTATTTCATTTTCATGAAACATTTTTGCAAATGCATCCAAAATAATTATCTCAATCAAGAGATCCAAAAAACTAAAAAATTACTTTAAAAGTCTCTAAGTGTGGAAAAAGACTGGGATAGACACTAAAATTACATACCTATAAAAAATGAGAGGGTAGTATGGGAAATTGTGATTAGAGAAAAAAATGTAAATTTTAAGGGTTTTGAAAAGTAGAAATAGTTAGAAAAACCAAGTAATGTGCAGAGAGGAAGAGGTTAAAATATGATAATATCTTCATTGCTAATCTCAGTATTATATTTATACTTCTATGAAAAATGTAAAATCATACCATTTTCAAAAACCTTTTAATCTTAATTACATGGAGAATTTTAAATATTAATACGCTAGTGTTTTAAAAACATTTATTGTTCAATATCACTGTTATATTTCTTGACAATTTAATTTTTTCAATCAAATTAATGAATTGTTAACTTCAATATGTAGTGAAAATATAATTCAATTTTTGAAAAATAATTTTTGCTTTACTTACAATCATTTCTTTTTTTAAATTATCTAAAAAGCTTTATTGATGTACAATTGATATACATTAAAGAAGCATATTTAAGTTTATAATTTTTAAGTTTATAATTCAATGAGTCTGATTTATTTACCCTTTTCTCCTACTTGTAGGTAGGAATAGACATAACAATTTGTGATAATTTCTAACTCATGTTGAGAATGGTTACACTTGAATTGATAACAAGTAGAAAGTCAGCTCCAGCAACATAGCAAAGCTCAAAGAAAGTTAGGAAGACCCTGTCTATAAAATATTCAAAATTTTGGGATGTGTTTCAGTTCATCTTTTTGTTCAGTCCCTTGGGGAGGAAGAAAAAAAATCTTACATTTGAATTAATTATATTTTTTCACCTTATTTTATTTAAAATTGTTTACCAAACATTAATTTTATGCTCTGTTTTATTTCTTTCAGTTTTTATTTTTGTTATATATTTAGTTATGCACATTTTACTATCTCTACTTTTCAGTCAAATTTCTACAATTGTTTTTTCACATTTATGCAATATGGTCTTGGTGATTTTCTTTATTAAATTATTTGTGTGCATTGTACAGCACAAAACATTATGTTGTAATTGCAATTTCATGCTTTATTAACATTATTTTTCAAGTAAAATTTTCTTTTATTCTGCTTTGTTTTATTTATATATTTATATCACTGTATTAATTTATTCCACATTTTTGTTCACTTTCAAGTTTACAGTCTCAAAGTATTATATTACATCAGAGGAGAATTCTTTCTAAAGCACTATAATTTTATTTTGGCATAGGATGATGAAGAGAGAACCCTCTACACTGACAGACACTTCACTACCAAATACAGAACGTCTAATTCTTAGAACTTATGAATTTGTGACCTGGCATAGCAAGAGACATTGCAAAGATAAAATCTAGGCTGAAAGATCCAAGATGACAGATAGAGGGAGGCTGCATTCCCAGTTGCTCCATAACTCTGGTTTGAAGTAGAGGAAAATCTGTTTCAGCAGTCTTTGCTGCTCATGGATCCCCTACCTTTTACAACATTCATCCACCTCCACCACCTTCAGTCTGCCAACATATGGACTACTTTCAGAGTTGATTGCTCACTGACTTCTGCCTATCATCTTCATTTGCCCAATTTCCTGCCTCTTGCTTGCCCACCACCTGTCTTTCACCTACCCATCACCCAACACCCAAGATCTACTTTCTGATTGTCTACTGGTAGACTGCGGACCACCCACAGACCACCAGTAGTTCACCAGATGCCTGCTTTTGCCTGTAAGTCCACTGTCACCATACCCACAGGTTTAGTTACATGTGGCTCCCATCATTTTGGGACAACAGCAAGGACCTGGAGATCCCTGGCCTGAATGACTGCACCCCACATCCAGAAAACCCCTGTCCTGGCTGACTGTGCCCCACCACCAGGACTCCAGACCTGACCCACTGCACCCCATATGAACTTGGTGCCCATGACTCATTCTGAATCTCCCCATTTGCAAACACATTTGGGAGACAGTGTAAACATCTTGGATTTTCCTTAAAGCAGGAACAGAAATTTTTAGGTGGGGCTAATCCCATCCTGAGATGTCTTCTGGAGACTGGAAACTCATTGTCAGGTACCTCTCATGCAACAGGCTACTAAAGACTGGGATGTTTGAATAGGATCTGACTGTCACCATATAGTTTTTTTTTCTCTTTTTGAAAAAATTTCAGTTATTGTTTCTTAATTTTTCTCACTATTATCCTATTGTTTACCTGTTTCCTCAGAGTATCTTTCTCCCTTTTTTCATGCTAGCAGCCAACTTCTATTGACTCCACTTTCAGTTTTTCTATGACCTACTATTTTATAAACTCTTTTTTATTCCATTAACAGTCACATCCTACTCCCCTCCACATCCTCTTTGTCTACCATTAGAAATTGTAGACCTTATTGCAAATCCATTTGTTATATAAAGATAAAAAATGAATCCATCCTCTCTGTTTATCATGGCAATATTGTTAAAGTCTTCAAAGGGGATATTTGGTTTAGGGCTCTATATTTTCTGTTCTGGGTGATGCTAATATTGATCTCCTCATTAAAGGAGAGATTTTGAAAACTTGCAGGGCCACTATAAGCCAATGGGGGGAGAAACTGCAGCACCCCAGATCTGCACTGCCAGAGGGGAAGAAACATGAACAACATATACATAGAAGGGAAGAGAAAGTATTCCAAACAAAGATTCCTTATTAATAGAATCCAATGACAGCATGTTAGAGGAAATGTTAGAAATGGAATTCAGAATATACTTAATTAAAATGACTCATGAAGCAAAGAATGATATAAGAGAGAAAATGCAGGCAATGAGAAATCACACTAAAAAACAGTTGAAAGAGCAACTGCAAGAAGCAAAGATCATTTCAACAAACAAATAATGATTCTGAAAATAAATCCAACAGAAATACTTGAAATGGAGAAAACAATAAACCAAATAAAAAGCTCAGTGGAAAATATTACCAACAGACTAGATCACTTGGAAGACAGAACCTTAGATAATGTAGACAAAATATTTAATCTTGAAAATAAACTTGACCATACAAAGATGAAATTAAGGATGTTAAATGGGCATTTTCTGAATTATCTGTTTATAGTCAAGGTAATCACAATGGACTTTATACATGACAGATAATAAGGTGATGACCAGCATGAAGGTCTGACCATGGAAGCAGATATTGTACTGAAGCCTGACAGTGTGGAGAACATTAACAACAATTACAGACCATAAGTTGGGAGTATATAGAAAAATTCTCAGTTTGAAACTCCAGAAAGCAGCAGGACAGATGCTCAGGTACCAAGATCTGTAGTGGACTTTTAAAAGCAAGTTCTAAAACATCTTTCTTTTATTAACTGATAAAATATTAATGAATTTCTATTGAAGCAGTATAAAGTCAATAAAATAAGAACCACACTTTCACATGGATCTTAACATAATGGGGTAACTTACTTTGGGGTAAAATATATTTTTTTCTTTTAAAAAATTTAAAATGATTGAGTTATTAATAGACAGTGTTGTATAGAAGTTGATTTATGAAAATTCATAATTATTGTACTCAGTCTTATTTTTGATTTCTTATCCCTGGGTCTCTCCTATGATCCTTCACATGGTGTATTTTATTACCCCTGACTCCTATGCTTGGCAATTAATTCAATACCAATCAAAAACTGAAAACAACCAAAATGTGTTGATACAGTTTTTAGAGTTGAAGTCTTAAAATCAAAAAACTTCCACAGAATATGTAATGCTATGGCTATCCTACTTGTAAATGGATCTTTATAAAGTGATAATATAGAGTAGTAGGGCACTTACTTTTTTGCATTATAAAATATTACATTATTTTTCTCCATTATATTCATTCAAATCAATATTTTTGTTCATTCAGTATTTTCATGCTGTTTTAGCCAGATAATCATTGGGTGTAGATTTATCCTCCCATTTTTACCAATTTGGTACATTCACAATTATATTTGCTTTTGACTTTCACATTTTTAAATGACTTAAAAAGCTGATGTGTTACTGATAAAAGATCTTTTATTCAGTTCCATGATAAATGATAGAACATCCAGAAGAATCCATTGGAAGTAAATAAGAATGAAGTAGTCTATACTCTGATGAAAATTAAAGGTAATGTTATAAACATGTGAACACAAAAAGACATGGAGAATTTAGAGTAGTTTTAAATTAAATAAAACTATTTTTATTAGACAGACTGGGTTCAAGTTTAGAATCCAATAGAGTGAGAAATATGGGCTTGACAACAACAGAATTCCTGAGAAAAAATACGTGTGTGCTGAGGTTGGGTATTTTCTTGTTTTCCCCAATGTGGAAGTGGTGAGGAAGAGTATCAGAAGAGATGAGTGGCTGTGAAGATATAGCAGACTTCTGCCAGCAGCAGGGAAAATTCAACTGCTAAGAGTGTATGGATGTATGTGATGTTCTCAGACCCAAACCTACAATCTTAGAACTTCTACCTAGACTTCTATGCATTATAAATAGTATTCAAGAGATGTAGTCTTTACTTTTTCTATGAGTCAATAATGGTGCTGACCATGACTTTCTGGTACTGCTACATCCTTACCATTGGGTGATTTAGTAATGCAGTCTCCATAGAGGCATAGAAGGATTTTATTTTTAATCAACTGTATATCTAATTTTGGTATTAAATGCAATGTATGAATGTTCAAGTTAGTGATAGAAAATCCAATGTATAAATAGTGTCATCTTAGATTATGTATTTTAGCAATGCTGCAGTATTGCCAACATTAGATAGTTCCTTAATCTATTTGATGTATTAAACAGTCATAGTACACAGCTTAGGCTGTAGTGATAGCACGTCTCATATCAACCCTGATGGTGTACTGAGCTCTTCTCAGTAGAGAGTAAGAAGTGAATTTTTGAATATAGAGCCTTGCTCCATTTTGTTGTTTTTTTCTGCTACATATTTTACTTTCAGCCATTATCAGTAACTTTTGGAGAGTTGAGTTTCTAAGAGAAAACCTCCAAGGATTTAGACCATAAAGAAAAAGCAATAGTGACCTATTTCTTCTTCAGCCTGCAATGAAGTCAAAGGTGTGTGTTGACAAGTTTCAAGGGTCTAAAAAAATGAGCAACTGCTTTCTAAAAAGGAAGAGGCAGCATTTCCAGTTAGTAGAAGAATGAAGAAAGAGAGAGGGATAAAAGAACAAGAGAAGTAACTTATAAAGGGAAGATGGAGAAATGTTTCTTTTTTTTTCCCCCCCTATATCCTGTGTTCTTCCTGAGGCTTCAGCTTTTCTCGAGAGTAAAGGAAACATTCAGAGGATGCAGATATTCTCTCTTTGACATTTGGATCAGAGCACTTAAACAGTCATTTGTGTATGTGTCAATTTATTTTATTAGTATTCTTTCTAATAGGGGAAATGAACAGTGTTGTCAATTTTCTAATTCCAGTGGTTTTCTTTTAATCTTAACTAGAATAAAATATATTCAATGATTTTATAATCTTGTCAAAATGTATTCTTCTGTCATGTATAAATTAAAAAGAAACAATAAAATAAAATTTTGAAATAAAAAAAGAAAGTGCCACTTGATAATATGGAAAACACTGAACAAAAAAACTAAACACTTTAAAATTGGTTGTACAGTGTTAAGTATAATGTCATATAGTATTTGAAAGCTCATTCATAAATAATATTATTTTGTTTTAAACTCTAAGATAAAAAGTGAGGAAGTATATTCAATACCAAAAATGGCACACTGTTTTACCACAGTCTAAAATGGTGAAATACTCTGTGTTTTATATGAAATGTAATAGTGTTTGTAAATATATAGTTTTACTCTAAAGAAATTGCTTCCATGAGATAAGAAAATTGGTCTGTGACGGTAAAAGCAAATTGCAGCTAATTTTAATATTCCAAATTATGGAATATTTAATATTCCATAATATATTTATTCCATAAATATTTTTAATATTCCAAATTTACCATCACAGACCAATTTTCTGAGGACAATCTGACATTTCCAACAAAAATTTCCAAAACAATCTTGTATTTTCAATGACCTTTTAGGTTTCTTTGTTTTCTAATGATCATTTGGAGAGGCCTGTAGAGAAATGTTTTCTTCAGACACCTTTGATGAAATCAATACATACCCAGATTCTACTGAATATAAGCTGAGATATGTCCAGCCCTTAAAACCTTTCATATCCATGTGCATATGTACAAAGCAGACACATTAAGTTGACACATGGAAGATACATATTAATATCTCCCATAACATTCAAATTATTAGGTACAAATTGACATTATTTGACATTAAATAAATTTACACAATAATTACATTGTTGCAGTCTGGGGAAAATAGCTAGCATGGGGACTCTTATTCTTAAATTGAAATTCAGAGCAGAGAAGCAGGTGGAAATGACAAGTGTCCTAAATTCTGTAATTGATGATTAATGCAATTGTATGGAAGAAAATATTATAATCAGGAGCATTATTCTTTCTAGACAACTATGGTTGGACAATATCACAGACAGCTAAATATGGCACCCCTTTATGCTCAAAACATTAGAAAAAATAGGGATAGTAGAAACATACTTTATCATTGTAAGTACTATCTATGCTATATCTATGACCAACATCATTCTAAAAGGAGAAAAACTAGAAACAAGGCAGGGATGCCGACTTTCAGCATTTCTATTCAACATCCTCCATGAAACTCTAGCCAGAGAAATTAGACAAAAAATTTAAAGGTATGCAAATTGGAAAAGAACTGAAAATATCTCTATTTGCTGGTGACATAATTATGTATTTAAATGAGCCAAAATATTCCACCAGAAATCTTCTAGAACTCATAAATAAAATCAACAAAATGGGAAGATGTAAGACCAATGCTAATAAATCTATTCATTTTTATTCATAAGATATTAATCCTCTGGAAGAGAAATTAGGAAATCTACCCCATTCACTATAGCCTCAAAAAATATTACTTGGGAATGATTAAAACAAAGAAGGGGAAATACCTCTACAATGAGACCTATGGAACACTAAAGAAAGAAATTCAAGTAAACCTTAGAAGATTGAAAGATCTCCCATTCTCATGGGTAGACAGAATTAATATTATCAAAATGGACATATTACCAAAAGTACTATACATATTCAATGCAATTTGAATTAAAATCTCAATGACATACAACATAGAAATAGAGAAAGCAAACATGAAATTCATTTGAAAGAATAAGAGACACAAGATTTATAAAGCAATCCTTAGCAAGAATACTGAAGTAAGTGGTATAACAATACAAGATCTCTAACTTAACTACAGAGCAATAGTAACAAAAATGGCATGGTATTGTCACCAAAATAGATAAATAGACCAATGGTACAGAATAAAAGACACAGAGACAAACCCTCATAAATAGATTTTCCTAGAAAAATGTGCCAAAAATATACAATGGAGAAAAGATAACTTCTTCACCAAATGATGCTTGGGAAAACTGGAAATCTGCAGCAAAATGAAATTAAACCTGTATATCTCACCCTGCACAAAACTCAACTCAAAATGGGCTGAGGACTTAGGAATTAGACCAGAGACCCTGCATCTAATAGAAGAAAATGTAGTCCCCATCTTCATCATGTTAGCTTAGGACCAGACTTCTTTAACGCATCTCCAAAAGCAAAAGAAATAAAAGCAAGAATCAATAATTGGGATAGATTCAAACTAAAAAGCAATATCTCAGCATAGAAAGCAGTCAACAATGTGAAAACAGAGCCTAGAGTGTGGGAGAAAATCTTCATCAAACACACTTGAGATAGACCACTAATCTCCAAAATTATAAAGAAAGCAAAAAACCTTACACCAAGAATACAAATAACCATTTAATTAATGGACTAAAGAAATAAGCAGACACTTCACAGAAGATCTACAATCAACAGATATATGAAAAAATGTTCAACATCTTTAGTAATAAGAAAAATGCAAATTAAAACTGTCCTAATATTTCATCTCACCCCAATTAGAATGGCAATTATCAATAATACAAGCAATAATAGCTGTTGGCCAGGATGTGGGGAAAAGGGTACACTTATACAATGTTGACAGGATTGCAAAGTGGTGCAATCACTCTGCATAACAGTATGGAGTTTTCTCAGAAACTTGGAATGGAACCACCATTTGTTCTAATTATGCCACTTCTTTGGCCTATACCCAAGGGACTTAAAATCAGCATACGTCAGTGAAACAATGACATCATTTTATATATCAGCTCCATTCACTATAGCTAGATTGTGCAACCAAACCAGACACCCTTCAGTAGATGTGTGGGGAAAGAAACTTAGGTATATATACACAGTGGAATATTATTTAGCCATAAAGAAGAATAAAATTATGGCATTTGAAGGTAAATGGATGCATTTGGAGAATATCATGCTAAGTGAGATTAGTCAATCCAAAAAAATATAAAGGCCAAATAATTTCTCTGAGGAGTGAATGATGATAAATTTCAGGTTTGGAAGAGGGGCAAGAATAGAGAAAAGATGGACTATACAGAAAAAATGAGCGGTGGCAGGGAGTTTGGGTAAGGAAAAATAATACATGTATGATATTGCAAATGAAGTGACTCTACTTCCTATAAGACCTGAGAAATGGTAATTGTATCTCATTTGTGTATAATAAGTTGAAATGTAAAAAGAAAATTTAAAAAAAAAGGAAGAAATGAAAAGAATGCGAAAAAATGTGAAATATTGTATGGTCATACCTGGCATTGGCAAATGTTATTTTGACTTTTTATTTTTATGCATCTTTTTCACACAATCAGAGCTAACTGAAAGGGAGCTTTTTAAATGTAACTCACTCTTTTTCCAGGGTTTAATTGAAATAACTAACAGCTTCTTCTCCATTAAATTGTGCAAATACAGTTGTCCATAGCATGCATTGACATAATAAATATTGCTCTATAATAGAAGTAGGAATCTGCTTATTATTCATGCAGATGGAAATAATGAATGTTCATTTAAGGATTTATGTATTAGAGTCTTAGTTTGTTGGTAGGGATAGAAAAACACCCATGAATACCTAACAAGAACTATACATTTTATATTTAATTTTTTTTAGGCATGATCAAACTCTAAAACTTTCTTGCTGAGCACAGTGGTGCATGCCTGTAATCCCAGCAGCTTGTGAGACTGCAGGAGTATGATCTTGTGTTCAAAGCCATTCTCAGCTAAAGTGAGGTAGTAAGCAACTCAGTAAGACCCTGTCTCTACATAAAATAAAATAGAGCTGGAGATGTAGCTCAGTGGCCAAATACCCTTGGGTTCTGACACCATTACTTCCCCAAAGAATGTTATTTAGGTGTGTTCACAAATGGTGGGCTGATGTGGGCACTGTATCACAAGAGAAACATTCAAACACCTGTGAGCAACATGAAAGCATGAGCAAGCAGATATCTTGATTTGCCAGAAAGTTGTGAATATACTTAGATATGCAACAGACTAATAGTGATAAAAACTTCAAAACTGAACTTAAAACACCCAAAGAATGCACTGCATCCATAATATTATAGGTAATATATTTACAATTACTTCTTCATAGATCCATCTGCATTCAGTCTCTTCTCTTATTTCTCAGTATATCACATACTCATGAGTTCTGTATGAATATAAATCACAAGGAGTTTATTCATACAGGAGTAAAACTAATTATTTTGTAAGATGGAAAATAGTAGACTTTTTCTTGCAATACAAAGGAAAACAGGATACATATGAAATACACAAGACACTGATTTTCCATGATGGCTAAAGTGAGAAGAAATTTGGCTCTTTATGGGAATATACAGTGGCTGTCAACATGGACATTAACAATATATTCATTACTCTTGTGAGACAGAAGCATTGTTCAGTGGTGCTAGATGGAATATTTTCCATGTGGACAGATAAGAATCAACCCTAATATTCTAAATCATGGCTCATATTTCTGAGGAGAATCTGATATGCACAAAAATGTTTCTGAGTATATCTGCTATTTCCAAGAAAGATTTTGGCTTATGTAGTTTATTTATATTTCCATCTTTCTTCACCTTCCATAAAATTAATACACTTTCAAATATTTGAATGATCATCAGAGGCATGCAAACCTCATACATCTATTTAAATTCATGTGTATCCATTTGATACACACATCAAAAACACACAAAAAGGTAGGGAAAGACACATTTATGTTTACTGTAATTGTTCAATTGATTACACAGAAGTTCAGATTATTAGGCTCTCAGAAAAAAAGAAAAAGAAAAAACAAACAAATAGTAACCATTATAAAGAATCTTAATTTTAACTAAGTTAAAATTCATTGACCATATGCAGGTGGAATGGTGTTTCCTCCATTGTGTAATTCATAATTCATGGCCTGGTATTGAAGAAAAATTTGTCATTATTGATATAGAGCTTTTTAGGCATCACTGAGCTAATAGTAATCAAGTCATCAGGAAAATCAAATGTGATGGAATGTACATATATTTGTATGGTCATGCCTTGCATTGTTGAATGTCACTTCTATACATTTACCAGTGCATAAAATTGAATCATATTATGAGTCATGTACAAAAGAGTTTGATAAATATATTAGTATGTGCAGTTCAAAAGGAGATATCTTACACTCTGCTCCATTTACATATGGCACATTATGCAAATACCATGCATAACATGAATTGACACAGTAAATATATCTTGGCATTAAATAATTGATTTTTCTGTTTACATATGAATAAACTATCAGTGAAACTTCACAAGGTGTACAGTCAAAACAATGGGATACTAATTAGAAGAAGTTACACTACATGTGATATATAAAACTACATTACTGCCTTGCATGGGTAAAAATCAAATAAAATATTAATAAATATTCAAAAATATTAGAAGTTGGAATCATTTTATTTTGTGTGCATGCAGAAATCATGCATATTCACGGAATGTGCCACATATGAGACTCTTGCTGTATGCAAAAGGATAGAAAAATATATATAAAACACGATGAAAAAATCACATCTCTTTCTTTATTTACTTTCTCAGAGAAGTTGACTATGGAGAAAGTGAACATGAGATGAAGTATGAACATGATATAAACTGAGGGGATGCAATTATTATTATAAGAGCTACATATGAATACCTGTGAACAATATGAAGAATGAATGAGCAGAAAATATGCTAAGATCTGAGGAGGATGTGAGTGTACTTGCAGCTTCAAATAGGCTCAAAGTAGTACAAATTTCAAGAGCTGGACTGACACACTCATTCAATAAAATAAAACATCCATGTATTTTCATGGTCAATATGCTCAAACTTATTTCTGTGTAGATTCACCTGCTCTCCCTACACAATCTCTCATTTCCCGATAAATTTCCACATTGAATATATGAATGGTTAAGGCTCAGTTTCTTAATAACAACTATGGTCTACATCCTTTCTTTTCACAATATCCTAGAAGAAAAATTGAGCTCAAAATAATCATTGATTTTATGACTGTACATCATCTTTAAATTATGGATCAACTTCCATAGTTCTGTATACTTCTATAAACACCAGATGAAAATATCCAATTCAAGTAATATACAATCACAAAACTATTATTATACCATGTTTTACTTTTACTTTAGAAATTTAAATGTGAAATTTACCTTTATAAATGAGTAAATAATGGTGAGACTATTAACCACGGTGGTAACAATGACTGAATAAGACTATTGATGAATCAAAAAATGTATTTGTTGTCACAGATCCCAGATATTGCCTTGTATTAACTTGTATTTCTTGCTGTTATTTTTGGTATTTACTTCTCATTGTTCAAGAAATTTTAACAGGTTACTACTTATTTATGTGTCATGACTGCGGCCTGGACTCAGGGAGCAGGAGACATTTCCCCATCAACAATGTGTGTGTCCTCTGTATCCTCTGTATGCAAGCAAATTCTTATGAATGGACAGGGTTCGGCAGCTTTAAAGGTGGGATCTGAGTCTCAGCAGAAGGTGCTAGTCCAACACAAGCTGACTTCAATTTTCTTTCCCACATAGAACAGGAATTCAGGGAACAGGAGATAACACTGAAACCTCCAGGCAGGGACATTGAGGCAAGGTACTTTCAAGAAGAGGACAAATTTCCTCAGCACAGAGATCTCCTATAAACACAGGGTAAACTTAATGAGATAGTTGACAAAATGAGATATGTGTGGGAAATTGATCAGAAAATTTTCAATCACAGGGCACATACTCAAGTTCACAATCTCATATTTACTCCTTCCTACTCTGATTATCTCACTTGCTCCTTGTTGAAGTACTTGATCTCATACAAATAGCTCTTTTTACTCACTTTCATTTTGAAAGAATAGTTTCACAATTATTTTAAAAAAATCAATTAAAATAATATCCATGTAACCATTTTCTAGTTTTCTCCAATACATTTATATTACAGCAACCCCAGTGAAAAAAAACTGAAAGAATTGAAAATTAATTTTGACTCATCACATGGTCAGCTGATTCCCTTTCCCTGGGTCTTCAGTTGGCATAACATATTAGAACAGTGTGACAGAGGAATGTGGGTTTACCTCATAGTAGCCAGAAAGGCCTATTGAATTGGGTACACTTCAACAATTTTAATTTATGTTATTGCCTAACTTGCAATAAAGGCCACCAAAACATTGTTAACCAAGTTTAAACATTTAATATTTAACACATATATACTTAATACAAATTATGTATCACACTTTGATTAACCATTTCCCCTTAAAGGATATAATTATTGTAAGTAGTATATTGTGATACTTGTTTAATATTCATTTTCTTCTTTTTGCCCCTTGAAATGAGGAAGAAAATATTTTACAAAATAAAGTCTGTCATTGACATTGTATATAAATAACTTGAATAATGTGAATCTCAGTATCTGGACTGTAGGTTTAAGATGATTATCCTGAGATTAAAAGCCACACTAAATTAGATATAGACTTAAGGAGATATAAGTTGAACTCAAAGTGAG
>NW_027632793.1:0-58249 GCF_902686455.1 Sciurus vulgaris | reverse complement strand
TTAGCAATATAAAAAACTCTGAAGACTTCTGCTTACAGAAATCTAACATGATTTAGTCCATGTTCTGAGCCTGTTTAATTACAGAAATCCTTCTTCAAAAATTTATACTCATTGGCTTTCTCAAAATAGTAAAACCACCTTCACCAATGCTAGTTAAGGTTGTAAATAAAATAAGGTTTGCTTATGTGAATTTTGTTAATTCTAAAGTGTGAGTCTATCATGTTTAGCATGTACAATATATTCAATTTGGTTTAGTTATTAACATCTTTAAACCCTTCTCCCTTCCAGACAAAAATATTGTAAAGAATATATGAAATAATAAATCAACTAAGTGACTAAAATCCTCACACCTTATTTTTAAATACCCTGTTATATATTGTATTTTTAAGGAAAACAGAACAGATGCTACTATTGGTCCATTATTTTCACAAATATACATAAATAAATGTTGTATTATATTCATTATTACACAGTGGAATATTTAATTTTGAATTAATACATTAAAATTTTACTACTTTTTAAAAAAAATTGGTATGAATATACAAAGGATTCTTAATATATCAATTACCAATTTCATCAGTAAATAAATTTTTTAAAATTATATATATTATATAAAATATAAATCATGTATATATACATACACACTCACACACACACAATACATATTTTTTGTGGGGATACTGGTCATTGAAACCAGGGGTGCTTAATCACTGAGCCATATACCCAGAACTCTTTCAAATTTTGAGATAGTGTCTTGCTACATTACTTAGGGTCTTACTAAGTTGCTGAGGCTAGTTTGAAACTTTTGATCCTCCTGCCTCAGCCTCCTGAGTCATTTGAATTACACGTATGTGCCACAGAAATAATATATTTTGAAAATTAAAATTTGTGCCTACATGCATTAATATGGTCCATTTAGACTTTTGACAAGTTTACAAATGAGTATGTGTAACTAGATTTTCACAGAGTTTCAGATACAAGAGAAGATGTACATTCTTCAGGAGTAAAAGCAAAAGAATGTATATTAAGGAAGAGTTTGGATTATTTAAGTGAGAAAAGAATAGAGGGATATTTTAGATACAGAAATTTGCAGGTGTAATTTCATTAGGGCATGACACAGAATTATGAGTTCAGGGAACTAAATTTAATTTCATATTGCTGACATAAGGGATTGTCCTCATATCTACCATTTTGGAGCTTAAACTGACCATTCCAGATGTGAAATTATGGTGGTATCTGGGCAAGGTTAAGGACCTCACTCTATGATAGGTTTTGGAGAATGATTAACGGATTTGCATGGAATTCCTATTGATCAATTTACATTTTGTGTGATTCCGGGAGTAGGAAGGTAATTAGAGGTGAATACTACAATAATTTAAATTAAGGCTGTGTATAAAGTGATGAGAAGGAGAGGATAAAGTATGAGTACATAAAGTTGAGGGGTCATAGCTTGGTTGTTGCTTGGATTTAAATAATCATAAAATAAAATTATATAAGATTCTCAGAATTCCAATTTACTCAGGTTTCTGGTAAATTTTACCTAAATAGTAAGCCTTTTGGAAGCACAGGAGGGAACAGACCCAAGGAGAAAAGTCATCTTCCAAGAAAGCTGTCAATCATTAGTAGATAGCTCCACACTGGTGTTACTGCTTAATTGAAGTGAGTGTTAGAAAACCATAGAAAATCATTCCTAGTGATTCAAGTTGAATGGAATCTAGTGTAATCATTCACAAGGGGAAAAATTACCAAGTTATAGAAAGAAGATCAGGAACACAAATGTATAAAAGTAGCATTTCAGGATCAGTTAACTTAGATAGGGACCAAGAGGAAGAGCAGAACATAGCATAAGAGAGGAATCAATCTAGAAGTGATTCGACACACATGACCTTATTTGTGGCTAAGTGAAAATGCATGATGACAAAGCAGTTAATTCATCCACATCTCAGAGAAAACTAAATTAGGTCTCTGAGACCTGTTAACATTTCTTCATGTTTCTGTTTATAAAAGAAACCTCTCCTCTATTTTATGCTGCAGTGTTATGAATACAGCAAGATAAGTTTCTTTTTATAAAAGAAGTTAACAAATCATTCTATAAAAATGCAAATTTTTTGCCATGTTATAATTAAGGCATACACAAAACCAGCATTTCATTCTTGGCAATGCGTGGTGGATACTGTTTAAACTGGTAAAGTCTATCTCACTGTTTGGAGTAGTACATATCACGTCAAGGCTCTCAAAGTGACATCCATCACTGTGCTCTATAAATTGAAAGGTGGACCACTTCACTCTGGTAATAACTATATAATATCTCTTCAAAGCCTTAAGCCAGAGTTGAGCTATGGCAATTCCTATCCCCTCTTGTCAATCTTGAACTCAAAAATAAATCAGACCTATATCATTCCAGAGAAGACTGTTTTAATTTACACTACCTTCAAAATTGTTGGGAGGAAAGAAATCAAATCTCTCTCTCTCTCTCTCTCTCTCATAGCAGTGATAGCAGTGATTTGTACATGGTAACTTCTGTTTTCCCTCGATATATGACATTTTCTTGTGTTGAAACTGAAGGGATGATTGGTTGGCAAGGATGCAGCCATTTCTCCCCTGATTCTGCCCCCCACCATTTTACAACCTAGATTGTTACTGACTATAAACAATAATTGAGATAATTCACTACCTTTCTATATTCTTAACCTGAGAACTTCCACTACTTAAGAATAGCTTCCCCACCATTTGCACCTTCTTCCTCTCCCCCTCCCCCTCCTTCTTTCCTGCCCCCTCTCCATGACACTCTGCTCTTCTGCTTCATAAAATCTCTTATTCCTGCATCCAGAGTGGCAGAGTGGTTTTCTGGATGCTTTCAGAAACTATTGTTTTCTACAGTACTTAGTTTTCTTTTATATATATATATATATATAAAATATATAATAATAATAATAATATATATTATTTAATGAAATTTGATACAAAAACATCCAAACATCCACAATTTAGAGATTTATTTTTCTCCAAATTATCAAAGTAATTAAATGTAATTTTATTACATTGTTGTCAATTATCTTAATATAACTACTAGTTTATGATTGTGTTCTGTTTCTTGTGGATGACTAAAGAATAATATAGCATACACAATGATTGGCCTCAGAATAAATGTTGATAATTAAGCAGGGTATATAAATTAAGTCATAAAGCTATTTCTAAAATTCTGTATCAATATGTAAAACTATGATGACAGATTTTAAAAACATGTCTAAAGTAAATAACCTGCTGTTTTCAAAACTTAATTCACTGTAAACTATTTGTAATTTCTATCCCTTGCAAATGCAACATACAAATACTTACTTGGAAGAATTAAGTAATGGTCCTTATTGAAGAGTTAAACTGTTTTGAACACCAAGAAACCATCAAAGTCAAATGAACAAATCAGTTGCTTCAAATATCAAAGTGATATGATTCTTTACCTTACCAAAAAAAGAATAAACATTTTGTTTGCACAAAATTATTTCTGAATATTTCTCCTATAGTAAAAAATTCTGTCTCATCAGGCAAAAGGAGGTAGCAAGTTATTCCCATAGTATATATTGCTGATGATTTTCTCACCAGAATTGACTTTCCCTTAACCCATTCTAATGTACTTCAACTTTAATGTGAGATCTTTAAAGGTCCAGAAAAATTTATTATAGACTGGAACTTGAGTAGTCACTTAGATCCCATTAAAAGTTTCAGTGTTGAGGTTTCAAGATGGCAGCCTAGAGGATGGCTGCATTTCATGTTGCTCCAGGACTCAGGATTCAAAAGAGGAGATATTGAGAGACTTGGGACCAACTCACAGCAGCCGGGTGCTCTCACCCGTTGGGAAGGCATCCCGGATGGGACGGTGGTCCCGGAACGCAGGGAACTTTGTGAAGTAGAGCTGCCGGCGAGACACCCCTCCCCCCGCTGGAGCAGTGAACTTGGACAACTGGGAGCGCCGTAAAGGAGGCCGCTCGGCACAGCGCTGGGACTGGGAGCAACCACTGGGGATCCGGTGGCTGCCCAAGGGAGGAGTGGCGAGGAGAGCTGTGTGGACTCAGAACACCAGGGCCTGCCCTGAGGAGGAGGAGGAGGAACGTGGCCACTTGGATTCAGAATGACTGCAGCAGAGCTACAGGTGGTTGCCAGAGGAGAAGCTCTGCGGCGAGCTGTTTGGACTCAGGGCGACTGCTTCTGAACACCGGGGCCTGCCCAGAGGAGTAGGAGGAGGAGGAGGAGGAGCGCAGCAGGGCTTTTGGACTCGCAGTGACTGCATTAGCGCTCCAGGCGGCTGCTCAGAGGAGAAGGCGAGTGGTGAGTTGTTTGGACTTAAAGTGACAGCTCCTGAACACAGGGGGGCTGCCTGGAGGAGAAGCGTGGTGGGTTGCTTGGTCTTGAGTGGCCACACCAGAGCTCCGGGCGGTTGCCCAGAGGACCCGTGCAGCGGGTCAAGTGGATTCAGAGCTACTCAGAGCAACTGCTCCTGAACACCCGGGGGGTTATCTGGAGAAGGAGGAGGAACAGGGAGGGCCACTTCGACTCGGAGTGATTGATTGCCCAGGGCTACCGGTGGTTGGTGGGAGGAGGAGGCACGAAGTGAGTTTCTTGGACTCCTAGTGACTGCACCGGAATACTGGGCAGCTGTCTGGAGGAAGAGGCCTGTGGCAGGATCTCTGGGACTCAGAGCGATTGTTCGGGGCCCCAGGTGGCTGCTCAGAGGAGGGGCCGCACAGCCAGGCGATTAGGTGCAGAGCAGGGTCCCAGGATCTAGGAGGCTTCTGGGTGGAAGAGCTGCACAGAGACAGGCTTAGGGCAGAGTGAAGGTTCCAGGCCTGCGGGCAGATTCTCTGAGGAGCGGCAGCCTAAGGAGAAGGGTGAGGCTCCCAGGCCCAGGAGGTAGGGCAGGGCCCATGGGAACTTTGCAGAGGAAGGCAGCCCAGCCCAGGCGGTAGCGGTAAATTGAGGGGAACCTCTAGGAGGTAACTGACCAGCGAGACCTCCCAACTGGGTGAGTCTTCCCTGCTGGGTGAGGTTTCCCCACAAGGACAGTAAAACCAGAGACTCAGTCCCAAACAGGCCTTGCCTCAGCCTGCAGCCTAGGTCCCTTTTGGATGACCATTGGTCAACAAGTGGAGGCACCTCTGCCCACTAGCAGGGATTATACCCCACCTGAAGGCCACCACTCCTACAGAGGCAGCTTCCTTGTGGAGCACTGCATTATCAACCTCCTCCAAGACTTCAGCCTACTGAAGGCTAAGGGGGGATATATATAGAAATCTTCAGGGACATTGAAAGTCAATAGAGGAAATCTGCAATATCTCAGCGGTCTACTGATACCTGAACAATATGAGAAAACAAGGAAAGAAAATGCTGCAAACAAATCTAGATGTTAAATCAATAAAACCCAATGACAGCATGGCAGAAGAAATGACAGAAAAGGAGTTCAGAATGTACATAATTAAAATGATCAGAGAAGCAAACGATGAGATGAAAGAGCAAATGCAAGCATTGAATGATTGCACCAATCGACAGTTAAAAGAGCAAATACAGGAAGCAAAAGATCATTTCAATAAAGAGTTAGAGATATTGAAAAAAAAACAAACAGAAATCTTTGACATGAAGGAAACAATAAACCCAATTAAGAACTCCATAGAAAGCATATCCAATAGGATAGAACACCTGGAAGACAGAACCTCAGACATTGAAGACAAAATATTTAACCTTGAAAACAAAGTTGAACAAACAGAGAAGATGGTAAGAAATCACGAACAGAATCTACAACAACTATGGGATATCATGAAAAGGCCAAATTTAAGAATTATTGGGATTGAGGAAGGCCTAGAGAAACAAGCCAAAGTAATGAACAATTTATTCAATGAAATAATATCAGAAAATTTCCCAAATCTGAAGAATGAAATGGAAAATCAAGTTCAAGAGGCTTATAGGACTCCAAATACACAAAATTACAACAGACCCACAGAAAGGCACATTATAATGAAAATTCCTAACATACAAAATGAAGACAGAATTTTAAAGGCTGTAAGAGAAAAGAACCAAATTACATTCAGGGGGAAACCCATACGGATATCAGCAGATTTTTCAATCCAGACCCTAAAAGCTAGACGGGCCTGGAACAACATTTACCAAGCCCTGAAAGAAAATGGATGCCAACCAAGAATCTTATACCCAGCAAAACTTACCTTCAAATTTGACGATGAAATAAAATCCTTCCATGATAAACAAAAGCTAAAAGAATGACACAAAAGAAAGCCAGCATTACAGAACATTCTCAGCAAAATATTCCATGAGGAAGAGATGAAAAACAAAGAAGCGAATCAGCAAAGGGAGGAATCATCCCAAAGGAATTGTCAAATAGAGAGGAAACAAGTTGTGCCAAACAAATAAATAAACAAAATTTTAAAAATGAACCAAATGACCGGGAAACCAAATCATTTCTCTATAATAACCCTGAATGATAATGGCCTGAATTCATCAATCAAAAGACATAGACTGGCAGACTGGATTAAAAAGAAAGATCCAACAATATGTTGCCTGCAAGAGACTCACCTCATAGAAAAAGATACCCATAGACTAAAGGTGAAAGGATGGGGAAAAACATACCATGCACATGGACTCAGCAAAAAAGCTGGAGTATCCATCCTCATTTCAGATAATGTGGACTTCAAGCCAAAGTTAGTCAGAAGGGATAAAGAAGGTCATTTCATACTGCTTAAGGGAAGCATAAATCAGCAAGATATAACAATCATAAACATCTATGCCCCAAACAGTGGCTCATCCATGTATGTCAAACAAATCCTTCTCAATTTCAGAAACCAAATAGACCACAACACAATAATACTAGGTGATTTTAACACACCTCTCTCACCACTGGACAGATCTTCCAGACAAAAATTGAACAAAGAAACCATAGATCTCAATAACACAATCAATAATTTAGACTTATCAGACATTTATAGAATATACCATCCAACCAAGAGCGAATACACTTTCTTCTCAGCAGCACATGGATCCTTCTCTAAAATAGACCATATATTATGCCACAAAGCTAATGTTAGCAAATACAAGAAGATAGAGACACTAGCATGTATTCTATCAGATCATAATGGATTGAAGTTAGAAATAAATGAAAGAGTAAAACACAGAAACTATTCCAACATCTGGAGATTAAACAATATGCTATTATATGATGAATGGATAACAGAAGATATTAGGAAGGAAATTAAAAAATTCTTAGAGGTAAATGAGAACAAAGAAACATCATATCAAAATCTCTGGGACACTATGAAAGCAGTACTTAGAGGGAAATTTATTTCATGGTGCGTATTTAATAAAAGAAGTAAAACTCAACAAATAAACGACCTAACACTACAGCTCAAAGCCCTAGAAAAAGAAGAACAGAACAGCACCAAAAGTAGTAGAAGACAGGAAATAGTTAAACTCAGAGCTGAAATCAATGAAATTGAAACAAAAGAAACAATACAAAAAATTGACAAAAGAAATAGTTGGTTCTTCGAAAAAATAAACAAAATTGATAAACCTTTAGCCACACTAACAAAGAGAAGATGAGAGAAAACCCAAATCACTAAAATTCGGAATGAACAAGGAAATATCACAACAGACAGGATTAAAATACAAAACATAATTAGAAGCTATTTTGAAAATCTATACTCCAACAAAATAGAAAATTTCGAAGACATCACAGGTTTATAGAGACATATGAATTGCCTAAACTGAACGAGGAGGACATAAACAATTTAAATAGACCAATTTCAAGTACTGAAATAGAAGAAGTCATCAAAAGCCTACCAACAAAGAAAAGTCCGGGACCAGATGGGTTCTCAGCCGAGTTCTACAAAACCTTTAAAGAAGAGCTCATTCCAATACTTCTCAAAGTATTCCATAAAATAGAAGAGGAGGGAACCCTTCCAAACTCATTCTATGAATCCAATATCACACTGATACCTAAACCAGACAGAGACTCATCAAGGAAAGAAAATTTCAGACCAATATCCTTAATGAACATCGACGCAAAAATTCTCAACAAAATTTTAGCAAATCACATACAAAAACATATTAAAAAGATAGTGCACCATGATCAAGTGGGTTTCATCCCAGGGATGCAAGGTTGGTTCAACATCAGGAAATCAATAAACGTCATTCACCATATTAATAGACTTAAAGTCAAGAATCACATGATTATTTCAATAGATGCAGAAAAAGCATTTGATAAAATACAGCACCCCTTCATGCTCAAAACACTAGAAAAAATAGGGATAGTGGGAACATTCCTTAACATTGTAAAGGCCATTTATGCTAAGCCCATGGCTAATATCATTCTAAATGGTGAAAAACTGAAAGCATTCCCCCTAAAAACTGGAACAAGGCAGGGATGCCCTCTTTCCCCACTTCTATTCAACATCGTTCTTGAGACTCTGGCCAGAGCAATTCGACAAACCAAAGAAATTAAAGGGATACGAATTGGAAAAGAAGAACTCAAACTATCCCTGTTCGCTGATGACATGATTATATATTTAGAGGAACCTGGAAATTCCACCAGAAAACTCTTAGAACTCATAAGTGAATTCAGTAAAGTAGCAGGTTACAAGATCAATGCCCATAAATCCAACGCATTTTTATACATAAGTGATGAATCTTCAGAAAGAGAAATTAGGAAAACTACCCCATTCACAATAGCCTCGAAAAAAATAAAATACTTGGGAATCAATCTCACAAAAGAGGTGAAAGACCTCTACAATGAGAACTATACAACACTAAAGAAAGAAATTAAAGAACACCTTAGAAGATGGAAAGATCTTCCATGTTCTTGGATAGGAAGAATTAATATTGTCAAAATGGCCATACTACCTAAAGTGCTATACAAATTCAGTGCAATTCCAATTAAAATTCCAATGACGTACCTTACAGAAATAGAGCAAGCAATTATGAAATTCATCTGGAAGAATAAGAAAACCAGAATAGCTAAAGCAATCCTTAGCAGGAAGAGTGAAACAGGGGGTATTGCAATACCAGATCTTCAACTCTACTACAAAGCAATAGTAACAAAAACGGCATGGTATTGGTACCAAAATATAAAGGTAGACCAATGGTACAGAATAGAGGACACGGACACAAACCCAAAGAAATACAATTTTCTCATACTAAACAAAGGGGCCAAAAATATGCAATGGAGAAAAGATAGCCTCTTCAACAAATGGTGCTGGGAGAATTGGAAATCCATATGCAACAGAATGAAACTAAACCCATATCTCTCACCATGAATGAACCTATACTCAAAATGGATTAAGGACCTCGGAATCAGACCAGACACCCTGCAGATTATAGAAGAAAAAGTAGGTCCAAATCTTCACCTTGTTGGTCTAGGATCAGACTTCCTTAACAGGACTCCCATAGCACAAGAAATAAAAGATAGAATCAACCACTGGGATAGATTCAAACTAAAAAGCTGTCTCTCAGCAAAGGAAACTATCAGCAATGCGAAGAAAGAGCCTACACAGTGGGAGAATATCTTTGCCAATCATACTTCAGATACAGCACTAATCTCCAGAATCTATAAAGAACTCAAAAAACTCTACTCCAAGAATTCAAATAATCCAGTCGACAAATGGGCTAAGAAAATTAATAGACACTTCACAGAAGACGATCTACAAGCAATCAACAAACATATGGAAAAATGTTCAACATCTCTAGTAATAAGAGAAATGCAAATCAAAACCACCCTAAGGTTCCATCTCACCCCAATTAGAATGGCGATTATCAAGAATACGAGCAACAACAGGTGTTGGCGAGGATGTGGGGAGAAAGGTATACTCATACATTGCTGGTGGGGCTGCAAATTAGTGCAGCCACTCCGGAAAGCAGTGTGGAGATTCCTTAGAAAACTTGGAATGGACCCTCCATTTGACCCAGCTATCCCACTCCTTGGCCTATACCCAAAGGACTTAAAATCAGCATACTACAGAGATGCAGCCACATCAATGTTCATATCTGCTCAATTCACAATAGCCAGATTGTGGAACCAAACTAGATGCCCTTCAATTGATGAGTGGATAAAGAAACTGTGGTATATACATACAATGGAATATTACTCAGCCATAAAGAATGATAAAATTATGGCATTTGCAGGCAAATGGATGAAATTGGAGAATATCATGCTAAGTGAGATAAGCCAATCTCAAAAAGCCAAAGGACGAATGATATCACTAATAAGTGGAGGATGACACATAATGGGGGGGAGGGAAGGGTTAGTGTTAGTGTTAGAGTTAGGGTTAGGGAGGGGAGCAAGTATGGAGGAAGGAAGTACTGTATAGAGGTAAAGAGGGGTGGTAGGGGTGGGGGGAAGGGAAAAAATAACAGAATGAATCAAACAACATTACTCTATGTAAATTTATGATTACACAAATGGTATGCCTTTACACTATGTACAAACAGAGAAACAACATGTATCCCATTTGTTTACAATAAAAATAAATAAATAAATAAAAACATCCTCTGCCAACTGAAAGAAAAAAAAAAGTTTCAGTGTTGATCATGCTGTCTAATTGAAAAGATTGAATCTCAGAATCTTTGTAGTGAAAGCAAAAAGAAAAGCAGAGAAAACACTATACATTTCTGAACACTGTGGTGTGCATTAACCAAAACCAAACTTATCCACATATTTGGATGATGTGTTCTAACTCAGAAATCAGTAATTTTATGTTTTAGTTAGTAGAAGTAGGATATTATCCTTCTTATAGGCAAGGGCATCTTGGATTCATCCAGGACTGGTCTGGCTGTTTTGTGGTTCCTCTGACCTAAAGGTGCAAGCAATAGAGATCAGAGACTTCAAGAGATGTGGGCACATTAGAAACACAAAGAAAGTGGTTAGAGCCAGCAACCAGTGGCACCCACCTTTAATTCAATCCATTGAAGAAGCAGAGGCAAGGGCATCACAAGTTCAAAGTCAGTCTCCATAACTTAGCAAGGCTGTAAGTAAATTAGCTCTCTAATTTATGCTGACTCAAAATAGAATATAAAAAGCACTGTGGATGTGGCTCAGTGGATAAGTACAACTGGATAAATCCCCAGGACTATGAATAAATAGATAAATGATAGATAGAAAGCTATAGATAGATAGATAGATAGATAGATAGATAGATAGATAGATAGATAGATAGATAGAGTAGCTTGAATCCAGAGGGAGGGAGAGAATTGATACAGAAAAGTTTTCAACACAGGCAGAAGGAGGCTTATTTCAAAAAATGGGAAGCCGTGTGCTTAGCTAATCCTCAGAATGGAAAAAATAAGAAAGCATTAATTTTTACTTCAAACACATAAATAAATTTATCTAGTGTTATCACTAATATTATAGGTGCTAGTAATGTATAACTCAGTGAAATAAAGACTATTATGGATGGTTAAAGTGATAAGTTTCTCACACAAAAATACATATACACAATAACCTTTCATTATGTTATAAATTTTTAGGACAAAATTAATGGTTCAGCTCCAAATTGGACTTCAACAATAGACTGCATTATGTTTGTACTTTATGTAAATTTATGAGACTCTGATTTGAGAATATTCCCTATTTCATAATATCATAAATAATAATTGAAAAAATATATATATGAAATACATATAATGTAAACCTGAATATTTCATTGGCAATTTCGTATATATATAATTAAAGGACAAAGTTGTTATTTTCAGTGGCTTAAACAAATCCATTTAAAGTATCTGCCAGTATTAGAAATAATTGTTTCATAAATTAATTTCAGTATGAAAATAATTATCTCATATTTATTTTTATTTTTCTTTAATTCTCAGTAGTTGAAAAACTTGTACATTTTATGTTCATATAGAATAATAATTCCCAATATTACATTAATTAATTGTAAGCCAAAATCAAAGCAGAGCATTTTTTCTTTCTATAGTGCTGAAGATCAAACCCAAATCTCATGAATACTAGGTAAGCACTCTACCACTGAGCTATATTGCCAGACCCGAAGCAAGTTATTGGGAATTCATGTAATTTTTTTCATAATGTAGAAATACCTGGAAACTCATTTCTAGTTAGACAAATATTTAAAGAAGATTATTTAAATTTTGGGAGGCATTTAACCAGCAATTGAACCCAGAGACACTTAACTACTGAGGTGCATCCCAGCCCTTTCTATTTTTTATTTAGAGACAGGTCTTGATAAGTGCTTGGGGCTTTGCTAAGTTGCTGATGATGGTCTTGAACTTGCCAACCTCTTGCCTCACTCTCACAAGGCTGGGATTGTAGTCAGGCATTACTGCTCCCAGCTTATTTAATGTTTTAAAAAATTTTATTTACTTTTATTTTTTCTTCTTAGATACACATGACAGTAGAGTGTACTTTGACATATTATACATACATGGAATATAACTTATTTAAATCCCATGGTTGCACATGATGTTGATTTTCATTGGTGGTGCATTCATGTATAAACATAAGAAATTTCTGTGTGATTTATTCTACTGTGTTTCCTTTTCCAGCTTCTTTAATTTTAACCACATGAAATATTTGTCATATGATATGATAATGTATCTAGTTATACCCCTTCACCTATGATTTTTCTACTCTGTACTTTCTAAAATTGTAGAAATGTAGTTATTTAAATTTAATTCAAGTGGAAATCAAAAATGAAATTCCTCAGTTGAACTATCCCATAACTTCAGTGCTGAGTAGATCAATTTGGGAAGTGAACACTGTATTCACACATATATAGAATGTTTCTTCCATCAATAAACATATAATGGAGTGTTCTTGTTCACTTATTTGTTCTTGAAATAAATACGAGTAGCATTATTTCAAATTATCATCCATTGTTTTCATTCATTCCAAAACAAAAATGATGCTTAAGGTCCTAATACTTGCTTGAACCTGGAATTAACAAACAAGCACCTTCCCTCATGCAGCTTATGTTTACTGGATAAGAAAGAAATTAGCAAACACACACAAAATGTTTTACAGTAAGAAATGCATTGAAAACCTAAATTATATAAAGTGATAGAAGTGTCTTAGAAAGGTGTATTTGGCCAGGCTGAAAAATCTGAAAAAATATCTTGGATAGGGGACTGCATAAAGGTAGGGGGTACTATCAATACCAATACCAATATTGTCAATGCTTTGAGAGCATTCCATATGGATGGAATAATACAAAAGTGCTGATTAAAAAAAAAAAAAACACTCCTTAGCTGTGTGTGGTGGCACATGAATGCAATACCAGCAACTTGGGAAGCTGAGTCAGGACCATTAGAGATTCAAGACCCTAAGAAAATTAGAGAGACCTTGTCTTAAATTTTTAAAAAGGTGGGATGACTGGAATGGAATGTGTCTAAGGGTTTATGGATATGCTTCCTTGGATTTAATCCCTGTTACCAGAAAAATAAATATATAAATAAAATCCACAGATACTCCTTAGTGTGGGTCAGTGGAAAACCTCAGGGTAACTAGAAGCAAAGAGCAGTAACAGCAGTCAGAGTATGTCTATGTCTTGCCTTTACCTCTTCATCAGGATTTTGAAGTATATATTAAGTTGTGATAGAAAGCAATGGAGAGATTCAGGGATGGGGTGCTCGGCGTAATACAATTTAATATTAAAGAGCATTGATTTCAGCATAGTAAATAGAACAGGGTGGGCATAGGCAGTAATGGAAACAGGGAAGACAACTCCCAGGGCAGCAGTTTAGATGAGAGGTGGTGGTGACATGGGTATATATGGTAGCAATGGGAGAGAAAGTTTGGATTTCCTGTGAAGAATGAATTTTTCCTGCAATATGTCTCTGCACCTTCTCCAGTAATTGAACATGAAGCCAGTGTTCAAAAGTTCACATCATGCTGCAATTATTATTTCTTTTGAGCTGTGAAGTCCTCTATCCAAATCATACAAATCAATTAACAAATAATACAAACCCATACTAATTCTCAGAGGTGTTGAATTATTTGAAAATAATTCCAAAGCCTATCATCACAGTTTAACAATCATTAACAGGTTTGGGAAAAAAGAATGGTCTTCATGTTATTTCTCATGAAATTATTTCTCTAGTCATCATATGCTTTATTTGATGACAATTTTCCTTTGTCCATTATCAAATGAGTGCTTCTTGATGTTCTTGCTCCACAAATATTATGTTACCTTGGATGCATCAAAAGATGTTGTATATTTTGGTGTTCAGTGCTCATCTAATTTTCTTTTCTCATATCACATCACATGTTGTTAAAAATTAATTGAGTGAGAAATAAAGAATACAATAAGAACTAAAGGAAAATACTATGAGATATTTCATTAACAGGGCACTAGATTAAAGAAGCAGAGTCAGCTGTTCTAAGAATGTTAAAATAATACTAGCATATTGCAACTCTATTATCCTATAGAGGAGAGAGAGGAGTAAAGAAGGGAAATATTCTAGCTGAACTTCTCCTTTGATATGCTTTCTCTTCAAGAGGGTGAATGTGCTATAAATATACATACAAATATTTAATACTATATATAAATTAATCAAATAGATTAATTCATGACAGGAAGATTCTAACAACAATATTTTATCACCTTTTTGTTACACTTGTTATGAAAGCCTCTTCCATGATATATATAGCTAGTATCCTTTAAAGAAACTCTAAGGAAATTCCTTTCTATTTTCTACTAAACTACCACACAACCCCTATGATTATGTTCTCATATAGCAGGCATTTTATGTATTAGTATAATGGTCCTGGACACAATAATAAACGCTACCAAAACTTTTTAATAACTTCAAATTTACTACTTTATTAAGGAAAATATTTGAGACAATATTTTGCAGTGATTAGGAAACAGAACAAGGTTGACGCTCTAAAAATTTCCACTTTGAAAGTTTAATGTTCATCTGGAATGTTCTGTTTATGAAAGAAAAACCATGGAGTTTAACAAGTAAGCAAATACCTGGTAGAAAAGTATCAGATCATACGAAAGGTTTTCATTCATAAACTGCTTTTTTATATTACCAAAACTAAATAGTAACATTCCCTGAGTATACTTTTGGTGCTATTCTTAAATTGATAAGCCACATATATATTTTTTCTGTTTTCTATTTCATTACTGTATTGTATTGTTTTGTTTTTCATAGTATTTAATAATGTGGGATGTTGACTTCACTCAATTGGTTAGATTCCATAAATACTGGCTATGTATTTGTTATTTAAGAATAAAGCATAGCATGTATGAGTCAATCACTCATTTTTAAGTGTTTATGATCTTATAATTTTTCATTTTAATATTATGTATCAGACAAATATAAGCCCAACAAGCAACAAATATTTACTGAATGTCCTTCTAATATTGTTTCTGTGTTTCTCAAACTATTCCCACATTTGAAATAACTTCTTTTTTTATTCCCATCCCCTCCATTTATGTGCATTTCCTGACTATATCCTTGCAAAGACAATTTTCTATTTCAGACTGTCTTCAGAGAATGTGGGAAAGATAAGTGCACTACATCCTTGTACTTCTCCACTGCTATAAACACAAAACCAATGCCTATGTATCTATAAATTCTATTCCTCCTAGTCGTATAAATGGGACATAAACTTTTTTATACAATGCCCATTATGTTATTACTCCAGTAACCCAGAACACAAACCAACACTTAATAGACTTCTCAAGGGATTCAACATCAATCCTCTTCTTTCATTCTGTAAAAATTTTATGTCCAAAATCTCCCTTTTGTCTCAAAATCAAATGAAGACACTTAAACTCTCTTTATTTGCAACACTTGTGTTCTCCATTGAATGCAAACTGATTGTCTCTTTGTCAGAGAAACTTATATATTTAACTTTCTACAGTTCTATTTATATGGACTATGCTGTCATACACTGCTCCCAGGTCTGTGATACTGATGTTTACTTTTGCAACAAATATGTGCTTTCACTTTTAAATAATATTGAAATTACTTTCATGTAATTTAACCTCCTGTGCATATTCTCTTCCATTACATCATTTCTGTACATGCTGAATGTCCTCTTTTCCTCACAAAACTTCTCAATGGTTTTACAAATATTGTCAGTATTATAGGTAAAACAATATTTATATAGAGCCAAGAGACTCCAATGTGTGAGATAAACTAAGCATTTTACATATAATATCTTTGTTCATTCTTCTCCCAGATTTTACATAATTACTCCTCTCTTTATATTTTATAAGAGGAAACTGAGGCTGAAAATTTTAATTGCTCAGGTTCACAGAGCTACAAATTGCTATATGTGTTCTAAGTTTTCCAGTGTAGTTCATCTAACATGTATTTTTTTTTGTTTGTTTGTTTTAGGCAAGCATTTTACTTGTACTTAATGGTAAATCTGTTTTTATACTCTACATATTCAAGGAAAGTTGCTCAAACAATTTTAAAGTGAAGAAATTTATGGTGACATATCAGTATGTTATTCATCAGAGAAAAGATGTGAAAAATATTATTTGAACAATTAAGTATATCAGCAGAAAAGAATAGTAAGCAGAATAAATGCAGGGAGATTTCTAAATTCAAAACTACATTGATCAGAAAAGTAACCAGACAGTTAAAAGAGCCCAGAACAGCATCAAAAGAGCACCATCATGGGACGTGGATAATAATTGTCAATTGAACCTAGCATGGAAAATGCAGTAGAAAAGCCTATGACTGGGAATTAAAGAATCCTAAACATAGGTTACTTTTTTGAAGAAATCTATATTATTTGCAAGATACTGACTCTATAAGAGAATGATTGTTAAATCATGGCAGTTCTTGGTAATGTGCCAGAAAATAAGATGGTAAAAATCATACATGTATTGCTTTTGAAAGGTACTCAATTCACGTGAACACATTCTAATATAAAATTCTAAAAAGAGGGGGGGATCCAAGATGGCGGACTAGAGGGTGACTGCATCTCCAGTCACTCCAGAACCCAGGATTCAAGAAGGGGAGGTATTGAGAGACTCGGACTAAAATAGAGCCTCGGGTGAGTCTCCCCCACCCGGTGAAGCGCTTCCCAGGCGGCAGGCCCGGATTCGGGTGGCTTATTAGAGTAAGGCAGAGCAGCTAGCGTCCTCCCCAGGCGGCCCTGTGCGCTCTTGCAGTGGGCTCCTCCCACAGAGCCAGACCCTCCAGCATCTCAGAGCAGGCCCCCCAGTGAGAGCCTTTCTGCACAGAACCAAGCTTCAATTCCCTGAACCAGGGCAGTGAGTTCCTGCCCGCAGGTTGCTTCAGGGACAAGGACAGGGCAGCCAGGGACTTCCCCAAGCAGCCTGCATCCCAGCCCACATGGCAGGAAGCGCCTTTTTGGGCTAGCATCTCGGAGCAGACCACCCAGTGAGAACCTGTCCAAACAGACCCAGCCATAAGTCCCCAAGACAGCGGTGACCTCCAGCCCACAAGCAGCCTCTGGGACCAGGGCAAGGCAGCCAGAGACCTCTCCAGGCGGACCTGCCCCCACCACCACGGCTGCTGGCTTTTTCCATGGGGCAATCCAAGATGGTGGACTAGAGGGTGACTGCATCTCCAGTTGCTCCAGAACCCAGGATTCAATAAGGGGAGGCATTGAGAGACTCAGACTAAAATGGAGCCTCAGGGTGAGTCTTCCCACCCAGTGAAGCGCTGCCCGGGTGGAAGACCCAGATTCGGATGGCTTATTAGAGTAGGGTAGAAGAGCTAGAGTCCTCCCCAGGCAGCCCTGCACACTCCGGTTGTGGGCTCCTCCCACAGGGCCAGATTCTCCAGCATCTCAGAGCAGACCCCCCAGTGAGAGCCTTTCTGCACAGAACCAAGCTTCAAGTCCCTGAAACAGGGCGGCAAGTTCCTGCCCACAGGTTGCTTCAAGGACCAGGACAGGACAGCTGGGGACATCCCCAAGCAGTCCACAGCCAGGCCTCCTCCGGCAGGAAGTGCCTTTCCAGGCTAGCTTCTGGGAGCAGACCCCCCAGTGAGAGCCTTTCCACACAGCTCCAAGTCTGGGAATGAGTAGAGGACTAGGGGCAGCTTTCCTTGGAAGCACTGCATTATCAAGTTACTCCAAGACTTCAGGCTACTGAAGGCAGGAAGACGATACACTGAAAATCTACAGGGACAATATAAGCCAATAGAAGAATTCTGCAATATTACAAAGGCCCACTGACATCTGACAAATATGAGAAAACAAGGGAAGAAAATGTCGCAAACAAATCTAGATATTATATCAATAAAAACAAATGACAGCACAGCAGAAGACATGTCAGAAAGGGAGTTCAGAATGTACATAATTAAAACAATCCAGCAAATGAGGAGATGAAAGAGCAAATGCAGGCATTAAATGATTGCACCAATCAACAGTTAAAGGAGCAAATACGGGAAGCAAGAGATCATTTCAATAAAGAGTTAGAGATATTGAAAAACAAACAAACAAACAAACAGAAATCCTTGAAATGAAGGAAACAATAAACCAAGTTAAAAACTCCACAGAAAGCACAACCAATAGGATAGAACACCTGGAAGACAGAAACTCAGATATTGAAGACAAAATATTTAATGTTGAAAACAAAGTTGACCAAAGAGAAAGAATGGTAAGAAATCACGAACAGAATCTACAAGAATTATGGGATATCATGAAAAGGCCAAATGTAAGAATTATTGGGATTGAGGAAGGCTTAGAGAAACAAACCAAAGGAATGAACAATTTATTCAATGAAATAATATCAGAAAATTTCCCAAATCTGAAGAATGAAATGGAAAACCAAGTACAAGAGGCTTATAGGACTCTAAATATACAAAATTACAACAGACCCACACCAAGGCACATTATAATGAAATTACCTAACATACAAAATAAAGACAGAATTTTAAAGGCTGTGAGAGAAAAGAATCAAATTACATTCAGGGGGAAACCAATAAGAATATCAGCAGATTTTTCAATCCAGACCCTAAAAGCTAGAAGGGCCTGGAATAACATTTACCAAGACCTGAAAGAAAATGGATGCCAACCAAGAATCTTATACCGAGCAAAACTTACTTTCAGATTTGATGATGAAATAAGATCCTTCCATGATAAACAAAAGCTAAAGGAATTTACAAAAAGAAAGCCAGCATTGCAGAACATTCTCAGCAAAATCTTCCATGAGGAAGAGATGAAAAACAATGATGCAAATCAGCAATGGAAGGAACTAGCCTAAAGGAATAGCCAAATAAGGGGAAAACAAATGATGTCAAAAAACAAAAATGAGTCAAATGACTGGGAATACAAATCATATCACAATAATAACCCTGAATGTTAATGGCCTGAACTCATCAATCGAAAGACATCGACTGGCAGAATGGATTAAAAAGAAAAATCAAACAATTTGCTGCATGCATATTGTTCATCTCATAGAAAGAGAAACCCATAGACTAAAGGTGAAAGGATGGGAAAAAATATACCATGCACACGGACACAGCAAAAAAGCTGGAGTATCCATTCTGATTTCAGATAATGTGGACTTCAAGCCAAAATTAGTCAGAAGGGATAAAGAAGGACATTACATAGTGCTTAAGGGAAGCATAAATCAGCAAGACATAACAATCATAAACATCTATGCCCTGAACATTGGCTCATCCATGTATGTCAAACAAATCCTTCTCAATTGCAGAAATCAAATAGACCACAACACAATAATACTCGGCGATTTTAACACACCTCTCTCACCGCTGGATAGATCGTCCAAACAAAAATTGAAAAAGAAACCATAGATCTCAATAACACAATCAACAATTTAGACTTAACCGACATATATAGAATATACCATCCAACAAAGAATGAATACACTTTCTTCTAAGCAGCACATGGATCCTTCTCTAAAATAGACTATGTCTTATGCCACAAAGCTACTGTTAGCAAATACAAGAAGATAGAGATACTACCTTGTACTCTATCAGATCATAATGGATTGAAACTAGAAATAAATGACAGAATAAAAAACAGAAACTTCTCCAATACTTGGAGATTAAATAATACACTAATATATGATGAATGGATAACAGAAGACATCAGGAGGGAAATAAAAAAATTTTTAGAAGTAAACGAGAACAAAGACATATAATATCAAAATCTCTGGGCCACTATGAAAGCAGTACTTAGAGGAAGATTTATTTCATGGGGTGCATTCAACAAAAGAAGTAGAAATCAACAAATAAACGACTTAACGCTACAGCACAAAGCCCTAGAAAAAGAAGAGCAGACCAACACCAAAAGTAGTAGAAGACAGGAAATAGTTAAAATCAGAGCCGAAATGAACGAAATTGAAACAAAAGAAATGATTGGAAAAATTAACAAAATAAATAGTTGGTTCTTTGAAAAAATAAAGAAAATTGATAAACCCTTAGCCACACTAACAAAGGGAAAGAGGGAGAAAACTCAAATTACTAAAATTCGGAATGAACAAGGAAATATCACAACAGACAGGAGTGAAATACAAAACATAATTAGAAGCTATCTTGAAAATCTATACTCCAACAAAACAGAAAGCCTCCAAGACATCAACAAGTTTCTAGAGACATATGAATTACCTAAACTGAACGAGGAAGACATACACAACTTAAATAAATCAATTTCATGCAAGGAAATAGAAGAGGTTATCAAAAGCCTACCAACAAAGAAAAGTCCAGGACCAGATGGATCTGAACCGAGTTCTACAAAACCTTTAAAGAAGAGCTCATTCCAATACTTCTCAAAGTATTCCATAAAATAGAAAAGGAGGGAACCCTCCCAAACTCATTCTATGAAGCCAATATCACCCTGATACCTAAACCAGGCAGAGACACATCAAGGAAAGAAAATTTCAGACCAATATCTTTAATGAACATTGATGCAACATTTCTCAACACAATTTTAGCAAATCACATCCAAAAATATATTAAAAAGATAGTGCACCACAATCAAGTGGGTTTTATCCCAGGGATGCAAGGTTGGTTCAACATCCGGAAATCAATAAATGTCATTCACCATATCAACAGACTAAAAGTTAAGAATCACATAATTATTTCAATAGATGCAGAAAAAGCATTTGATAAAATACAGCATCCCTTCATGCTCAAAACACTAGAAAAAATTGGGGTAATGGGAACATTCCTTAACATTGTAAAGGCCATCTACGCTAAGCCCATGGACAATATCATTCTAAATGGTGAAAAACTGAAAGCATTCCCCCTAAAAACTGGAACAAGACAGGGATGCTCTCTTTCACAACTTTTATTCAATATCATTCTTGAGACTCTAGCCAGAGCAATTAGACAAATCAAAGAAATTAAAGGGATACGAATTGGAAAAGAGGAACTCAAACTATCCCTGTTCACTGATGACATGATTATATACTTAGAGGAACCTGGATTCCACCAGAAAACTCTTAGAACTCATAAGTGAATTCAGTAAAGTAGCAGGTTACAAGATCAATGCTCATAAATCTAATGCATTTTTATACATAAATGATGAATCCTCAGAAAGAGAAATTAGGAAAACTACCCCATTCACAATAGCATTGATTAAAATAAAATATTTGGAAATCAATCTCACAAAAGAGGTAAAAGACCTCTACAATGAGAACTACAGAACACTAAAGAAAGAAATTAAAGAAAACCTTAGAAGATGGAAAGATCTCCCATGTTCTTGGACAGGCAGAATTAATATTGTTAAAATGGCTATACTACTAAAAGTGCTATACAGATTCAATGCAATTCCAATTAAAATCCCAATGGTGTACCTTACAGAAATAGAGCAAGCAATTATGAAATTCATCTGGAAGAATAAGAAATCCAGAATAGCTAAAGCAATCCTCAGTAGAAAGAGCGAAGCAGGGGGTATCGCAATACCAGATCTTCAACTCTATTACAAAGCAATAGTAACAAAAATGGCATGGTATTGGTACCAAAATAGACAGATACATCAATGGTACAGAATAGAGGACATGGACACAAACCCAAATAAATACAATTTTCTCATGCTAGACAAAGGTGCCAAAAAAATGCAATGGAGAAAAGATAGCCTCTTCAACATATGGTGCTGGGAAAACTGGAAATCCATATGCAACAGAATAAAACTAAATCCCTATCTTTCACCCTGCACAAAACTCAACTCAAAATGGATCAAGAACCTCAGAATCAGACCATCGACCCTGCATCTTATAGAAGAAAAAGTAGGTCCAAACCTTCAACTTGTTGGCTTCGGATCAGACTTCCTTAACCGGACTCCCATAGCCCAAGAAATAAAAGCAAGAATCAACAACTGGGATAGATTCAAACTAAAAAGCTTTCTCTCAGCAAAGGAAACTATCAGTAATGTGAAATGAGAGCCTACAGAGTGGGAGAATATCTTTGCCACTCATACTTCAGATAGAGTGCTAATTTCCAGAATCTATAAAGAACTCAAAGCACTCTACACCAAGAATACAAATAATTCAATCAACAAATGGGCTAAGGAAATGAACAGACACTTCACAGAAGAAGATGTACAATTAGTCAACAGATATATGAAAAAATGTTCAACATCTCTAGTAATAAGAGAAATGCAAATCAAAACTACCCTAAGATTTCATCTCTCCCCAATTAAAATGGCAATTATCAAGAACACAAGCAACAATAGGTGTTTGCGAGGATGTGGGGAAAAATGTACACTCATACATTGCTGGTGGGGTTGCAAATTAGTGCAGCCACTCTGGAAAGCAGTATGGAGATTCCTCAGAAAACTTGGAATGGACCCACCATTTGACCCAGCTATCCCACTCCTTGGCCTATACCCAAAGGACTTAAAATCAGCATACTACAGAGATACAGCCACATCAAAGTTCATAGCTGCTCAATTCACAATAGCCAGATTGTGTAACCAACCTAGATGCCCTTCAGTTGATGAATGGATAAAGAAACTGTGGCATATACAATGGAATATTACTCTGCCATGAAGAATAATAAAATTATGACATTTGCAGGCAAATGGATGAAATTGGAGAATATCATGCTAAGTGAGATAAGCCAATCTCAAAAAACTGAAGGACTAATGATCTCGCTGATAAACAGGTGGGGACATATAAGGGGGGGTAGGAGGGGTTAGCATTATGGTTAGGGTTAGGTTTAGGGTTAGGGATAAGTAGGGTGGTAAAAATGGAGAAAGGAAGAACTGTATAGATGGAAAAGAGGGGTGGGAGGGTGGGGGGAAGAGAAAAATATAACAGAATGAATCAAACAACATTGCCCTATGTAAATTTATGATTTTTAATTAAATAAAATTTAAAAAATCTAAAAACAGCATCAAAACACCATCAGAGATGTCTTTAAGTGAATTGTTGGATAGAAAACCAGAAACTGTTGACAAACTACACAAAAATGTAATATTTCCCCTACATGCTTGAATTTCTCATTTACTGAATTATATAAGATTAATTCAACATATATACAAAACATTAGAACTATTGATTTTATTTTATTTTTTCGTGGTGGGAAGATGGATTGATTTCTAAGAAGGCAGTGGAATTAACAAGTACAGGCAAATTATATTGGAAAATACTTGTTTAATTCAAGACAATAATTATTCTACATTATCTACTAAAATATCTTATTGGCTAAAGAGAATATCTGCATATAATAAAGTAATGAAGGAGATTAGTCTCTGCAGCTACAAGTGAGGAACTAAGGCATAATTGAAGTATAAAATGATCATTTTTTGTGTCATAGAGTAAACAGATGAGGTAATTCTTGCACTGAATAACTTGAGTGTCATTAAAAACTTAATCAAAAAGAAAAGGAGAAAAGAAAGAAAAAAGTGAGAAAAAAATGATGAGGACATGTGCTAAGAACCAAAGAACCATTGGATAAAAAAACACAAACAGCTATGAAAGGGTCAAAAATATACTTCAAAAATTCAGCTACATTGAAGAGTGTAAACTTGTAAAATAAATATATATCTTTAGTGAACTGAAAAATATAATGAAAATATTTAGAATGGGTTTTAAGTTAATGAATTAAAAAAATTCTAAAAAAGACTGTCAAACATTTGTGGCAAAAATCATATCATCATTTATTTCCCTTTTTATTATACAACAAAGAACACATCACATTTAAATATCCAAGGAAAAGTCTTTCAGTGGAATTTATTTAGGTGTAGATCTTGAGGATCAATTTTGATCAATTTTAGATCAGTTATATATGCAAACTTGTTACTTTTCTCATTTTATTCCACTTAAAAATTAATCAAAGAGCTCTTGATCCTTACTTCAGAGGGTTAATAAAGTTTTCGCTTTCATTAATCTTGTATATGCTAATATTCTGCACAGATTCTATAAACAGAAATTCAATCAATAAGTGTGATTTTCTGGGAATCAAGGGGTAGCTGTTTCTGTTTGCTTTATAAACAAAGTGTTTGTTAACAGTAATTGGTGTCATTTCTGAAAACAGAAAATTTTACAAGCAAGAAATATGCCTATGGTGTGAGTGTTTCTTATAGGGGACTTTGAAGATAACATGAAAAAGTAAAATTTAGAGCAAAAATTTGCCTTGCAACTATATATTGCCATTAGTGAATGTGGGAAATAGCTGGGCCAAGCTAATTAGACAAAGAACAATATAATACATTTAGCCAAGAATATAAATTATATTTTAATGTTCTTTTAGAAAATAACTTCCCAGTCCATTCTATCTATCATTCCTAAGGATGATGTTTTCTATACTTTCTTGACTTCAGAAGGCATTATATTTGAAATATTTACTTATTTGTAATCATGTTTTACAATACTGAGTTTTGAGATCACATGCAGCATTTCCTACAGAGTAGCTGTAATAATAGTAATAATAATAATAACAACTACATCTCTAAGTTGAAAGCAACCTACTTACTCCATTTTAATAATTACCTTGACTAATTCTATTAACAGTCTCATTTCCTCAGTAGGAAAAAAAATTTTCAGAAAGGATTAATCACTAACTTTTGCATGTGTTTCTATCTACTGATGCCCACTGAAACCCCAACTAAATTGTAAGTGCTGTAACAGGAGGGTCTTAGTCTTCCTAGAGAGAAAAGCTATTTCTTTGTTTGTTTTTTTATAATAGTTTTGAGTTTCTATTTATGATTTCTGAGAAGAAATAAACCAAGGAAAGAATGCATACTAATTTAAAATATTGTAGAAAATTAATGATCTTATGAAACTCTCTTGTGCATATTTATTATATCAATTATTTTTTATTTTTATGTGTATAGAAGTAGAATGTGTAATACTTGTGTTTCAAATTTACCTTTTCCTTGACATTGTCTATACATAATTTTATCTAAATTCATCACAAATTAATTTTTTTTTGAAACAGGAATTGAATCCAGGGTCGAATAAACACTAAGACACATCCCCAGATCTTCTTTCAAATTTTATTTTGAAGCAGGTCCTTGCTGAGTTGCTTAGGGCCTTGATAAATTTCTGAGTCTTGTTTTGAACTTGTGATCCTCCTGCCTAACTCATCTAAGCCACTAGGGTTACAGGTGTGCACACTATTTCCCACTCATTTTTTAAAGCTTGAAATTTTGACGAATAATAAAGAAAATGTATATATACACATGGAATAGTATTTGTCCATTAAAAAGCATTTGCAAGGTTGAAAACTTTTATTAAGTTTCAGAGGCAGAATCCAAAATTCAAAGTCAGCCTTAGTAACTTAGCAAGGCCTTAAGCAACTTGGTGAGATCCTGTTTTAAAGTAAAAAATAAAGAGATGGGGATTTGGCTCAGTGGTTAACCACCACTATGTTCAATTCATGGTATGAAAAAAAAAATATCTGGTTCTGTGAAAAAGCGGTTTTCCTCTTAGATATAGAGCATTGAAAAACATAAATAAAAATATAAGAAAAGAGAAAGTACTTGAAAAAACCATAAAGGTGCACATCAGCCACTCAAAATAATATGAATGTCTATTAATTGGAGGTTGAGAAAGAAGTCATAGTATGTCCATATGGTAGACTATTCTTCAGCAATATCAAGGAGTGAATTATTGATAGATTCAAAAGCATGGATAAATTTCAAAAACTGAAAATTTAATGAAAGAATTCAGCATGAACCCCTACTTCTTGATGCACCTTTCTTTAGGATTCAAACTTCTCTCATTCCTGTACCCTTCTTGCCATCTTCTGCCTCACCTTGGCAAGTTTCCCCTTCCCAAAGCCAATTCTGCCATCTCCACCACACCCTTGTTCCTCTATCATTGAGGGGTTGGCTCAGACTCCCACCAAAACTTCTCTCCTATGGTCTGTGTGGACACCTTCATAATGAAATGTAGAGGTCATATTTTCTATCCTTAACTTTTTGACATCTTGCTATTGAAGAAAGCTTAAAGTTCTTTGTTTTGTTCTGCTCTGTATTCAACATCCACATGTCTAATGATCCCTTCTGTGTGTGGATGTCCAACAGACACATAAAGTTTAATAGATTCAAATTTGACATAGGGTCTTCTGCACACCATACATTTATTTTATTCTCTCCACCTGTGATCTTTCTGTACAGAAATGAAATGTCTTCTTCTATAAGCTGGAAAACAGGATGCACCCTTAACAATGTCTTTTCTTATTTATGGGTCATATGTTAGCCAGATATCCATTGCTGTGGCAAATTACCTGAAGAATCAACTAAAAAGAGGGAAGATTTAATTTGGCTTATGATTTGACCCCAATGCTCTTGGCTTCTAAGAGGCAGAATATCATGGTGGGGAGTATGTAGTAATGCAAATCTGATCACTTCATAGTTGAAAGAAGTTGAGGGAGAGGGGGAAGATAGATATGGGGTGGGGGGTCAGGTTAAAACTATAGTCCTCAAGAATAGACTTTCAAGGAACTACTGCCTTCTGGCCCCATATCTTACAGTTTTCAGTTCTCCCAAAATTTTATTCTGTTATGAATTCATCAATGGATTAATCCACTGGTCAGATTACAGCCCTCATGATCCAACCACTTCCTGCAAACCCTGATTCTGAACATTGTTGTACCAGCGAGCTTTGGGAGGTTTTACAG
Organism: Sciurus vulgaris; assembly: GCF_902686455.1. Classification (NCBI taxonomy): domain Eukaryota; kingdom Metazoa; phylum Chordata; class Mammalia; order Rodentia; family Sciuridae; genus Sciurus; species Sciurus vulgaris. The sequence goes on along the minus strand of NW_027632793.1, from coordinate 31,213 downwards.
GATATTGCAGATCCAAATCACACACGTCCTATCTCCTAAACAGCTCCTTCAGGTGCTGCTTCTGTGCTATCCAAGCTATCACTGTCTAGTCCTCCATCTTGGATCACCCATTCTCAGTTTTTAAATGATGAGGTTTGCCCATGGTGGCAGTGCAAAGGATAACATGAGAGATACAGGCTGAGACCTTCTCTGAACAATGTGCCCTGGCCCATATAAGACCTGGGGATGTATCTGTGGTAACAAGTAAAAAGAAATAGGGGTGAAAAGGGGGAAAATGAGTTATATTTATCTGCCAAAGGGCATTATAATATAAACCTTGAGGGTTTACAGTTTCCCAAGTGGGGAAACAAAAGGGTTTAAAATGAGAGCAATTATTAACAATGATATGGGCCTGTTGAGAGGAAATAGAAAAGAATTTCATTAAAAAATAAATATTTTGATGAAAAAAGTGTTTGATTCCATGGCATCTGAAAAGAGAGGATAAAGTGATTTTATAGCAGCATCAGTATGAGCATTTTCTTCAGTGAGTTGTCCAGAAATCTTAGAATGGCCACATATATGAGGAAGAAATACTGGAGCTGTATAATCCTATAAAAGGCATTGAAGAGTAATAAGCAGGGATAACAAATTAGAGTCCAAATGAGGTGACCAAATTGTCGAGAAATATGAGGTATAAGCTTGGTTATATACTGAGAATCTGTAATGATGTTTAATGTGGAAACAAATGAAGAGCCAAAATAACTGCAGCTAATTTTGTTCACTGAGGAGAAACTTGAGGCAATGTGTAATAATCAGTCCATTTTTTATCAGTGAATATACATAATAATCTTGTTGTTTTCCTCCATCAGTATAGACAGTAATCCCCCTGTAAAATGGATGGATGGAGGAGATTATAGAAGGAGCATGAGAAACTTGACACAAAGAAAGGCATTCATCCTGAGGTGCATGGAAAGAAATAGGAGCTAAAAATTTTGTTAAGACAGCTTGAGAATATGAAGAAAATTGTAAATACTGTGAATGTTAAGTCTTTCTATAAGTAAGATAAAGAACATGAATATATCTGCTCCTGTAAGAGATTAAATATGATGACAACATTCTGAGATCATTTGAAAACATATCAGCATAAGTGATAACATTTTCTTCCTCAAAATTGAGGCGAATATAACCACTGTACTACATACAAGATTTGATGATGAATGGCAACAACTGAAGTAAAGGCATAAGACTTTCCTGTAAAGATTATTAGAGACAAAAGAACATTGAGTGTTGGGAGTCTATAAGAACTGTAGATAACTTCTCATTAACATGCTAAAAAGTGGCAGTGAGTGAAGAAGTTAACTGAAAAAACACTGGTGGGATTATGTTGTTTTCTAAACAGCTAAAAAAAGAGGTGACAACATATCAGTAGTTAAAGAAATATATGGTGGAGCCCAATTAAAATGTCTTAATAGTTGTAAATGAACTAAGAAGAAATTGGGAGAAAGAGTTAATTTTGGAACTTGAGGAATGGAATAAAATTGGTGTATTTTATGTCCTAATTAGTTAATAGGGAATTGTCATTGAATTATTTCTGTGGCCACATAGCAGCCAGATTGTAATAGAATGTATTGTAATTTAGTTAAAGTGTGTTCTGTAAGTATGGGCCCAGAAATCAAAATATCATCCATGTAATGATAAACAAGAATATGTGGGAATAGTTGTCAGAAACACTGAAGAGCATTATTCACAAAATGTTGATATAATGTGGGTCTACTGAACATACCTTGAGGAAGAACTTACCACTGAAGTTTATCAGCAGGCTTATGATGATTGAAAACAGGAACTGTGAAGGCAAATTTTTCTCAATCATCAGGAAAGAGAGGAATAGTAAAAATAAAAGTCTTTTAAGTCTATTACATATAAAGAAAAATCTTGAGGAATTAAATTAGGATTAGGCAATCAATCCACATTGAAGTGGACCCATATGTTGTATATATTTATTAATTTCTCTCAAATCTTGTAATCTTGTTTATGATAAAAATGGGTGTATTCCATAGTCTGTTAGAAGGTTCAATGTGTCCGAATTTTAACTGATCTTGAATGAGAGCCTCTGCAGCTGCCACCTTCTCCTTAGACAATGGCCACTGTTCTACCCAGACAGGAGTGGTGACCTTTCACTTTAATGGCAAGGTGGTCATTTCCACAGAGACCCCTATAAATAATGTGACTCCATAGGCATTTGTAACTTTTGTAAGATGTCTTTGCCCCTTATAGGAAAGTGAATAGCCATAATGCACGTTTGAATGTGAGTAATAACTTGTGAGTTGGAAGGGGTGAAGCATTGCAAACATAGAGACCTTTTAGACACCTGTTTATCATTTCCTCTGATGCCACACACTGGAATGGCCCTCTGAAAGAGCCATGCTCGAGGCCACATTGAGACAGGTATAACTGTTATATCAGCACTGGTGTCCAATAACCCTGTGATTGACTGCTCATTTAAATAAAAAGGTTAATTTTCATCTATTTTCAGTAATAGGTAAGCATACTTCTATAATACTGTAACCAAATTCTGTATTCCCTCTTTCATTCAGGGGTCGTTGGGCAGTAATATAAGGAATGACAATTAATTGAACTATGGAGGATCCTTTGGGGAGAATTAAAGACATATGAGACAAACTTAAATGTATACTACACCAGTGTAATCAGAATTGATCACTTCTGGAATTATAGATTTTCCTTCTTTAGCACTGTGAGAGTGGGGCAAAAATAAGCCAAGTTACCTTTGGGTAGATGCCCTTGACTTTGGGTAAGAATTTTATAAATTTCCTCAGGCAGACATATTTGAGAATCTTCAGTAGTAAGCAAATCTAACCCTGTGCTCCCTCTAATAGCATGAAAGGATTTGTGGAAGGAGCTTCTGTGTGAACTGTAAACATCTGTGAAGGAGACATCTGCATCTTCAGATGAGAAGGGTTACTCTTCCTTTGGCCTTGGGTCAGAAGTTGACCCATAATTAGTTTTCCTGACATGTCTGTTTTAGATCTGCATTGATTAGTCCAAAGAAATCCCTTATGACAGATTGGGTATTTCTAATTGGGCTGTTTCTGCTGCCTCCCCCTTTTTTTAATCTTACAGTCCTTTAATAGATGACCAGGTTTTTACAATTGTAACAAAGTTTATCAAAGCCATGTCCACTCCTGGGAACTTGGGTGGGTGCAACCAAACTCTCTGGTGTGGTGAGAGGTGAAGGGGGATTGGAAAATAAATATTCACAAACACAGACCTTGAAGATTAAGCTGGGATCAGAGAGATCTCTGCTCTCTGATGGAGATGCAGCTCTAAAGACTTATGCCAGCAATCTTTATATACATCACATTATCAGATTAAAGACTATGCAATTCTTTATATTCAGGAAAGTTTCAGAAATTAGGACATCCTATGTAGTTTTTCTGTAGTTGTAGTCCATAGTTGGAAAGTGCAATGATAGGGATTTTCATAGCTCTCAAGAAATTCCATTATTAAAAGTTAAGATAAGGCAGGCAGGAACCTGGAAAGCAGAGCTGGTGAAATAGTGTGGTTGTCTAGCATAATAATTCCTTCCTTTCCTGGAGTTGTGTACCTGAGATGAAGGTCAGAGCTAATAGGACTCTTGAACAGAGCCTGCTCATGCAAGGCATTGCCACAGTAACTAAGTATCCTGTGCCCTTGCACAGAAACATTCCCAGGCTCTTGGCATGCCACAGCTATGAGGTTATCAGAGACAATATCAGTCACTGCTCTCCCATCCTCTGTCACAACTCTTCTCAGGAGGAGTTGGGTCCCATGGTGCCTCTTGTTGCTAGGAATGAAAAAACATTTGCAATAATTTCTCATGAACAGTTACACCAACTTTGTGTGTCACTACCAAGCACAGAGACTGTGGGTGGGTGCAGGGCCCTTCCTTGTGTACATGTAGGGGCAAATCTGCATGCTCCGGGTCCAAGACCCAGAGTATTTCCTTGCCCTGCCTTACCTGCATGGGTCCCACCTGGCCCACAGCACCTGAGCACCCTGTCCATGCAAGTCAGGCCTGCAAGCCCCACCCTGAGCCTGGCCTGAGAAGCAGCTGTCTGCAGTGTCCTCCCCATTCCCTAGGGTCCAAGCCTGCATGGGAAGCTGCCAGATCAGCACAAAATTGTAGGCAGGTGGGAGGGACTGAGGCCAGGCTTGAACCACCTCTCTGGGCCATCTGCTTTGGCACAAGTGGCATGTGTGAAGGGACCCTGAATGGGGAGTGGTGACTGCTGCCCAGGGAGAGGTGACAGTGAGCCAGTGCTCTTTATTTTCACTGTGGTCAGGGTGGCAGGGGGTTGGTGGTGGCCACCAGGAGTGGCCAGGCAACACGATCTCCTGCAGGGCAGCCACTGCACCCCTGCTCACTCCAGCACCAGGTCAGGGTCCTCCGTGGTTTCATATGGCACAGTGTACCCTGAACTAGCAGGCTGGGAAGGCTTTGGGGACCCTCACAGCCACAACCTGGAGACAACACCTGGGATGCTGGAGCGAGGTGGTGGGTGGCCAAATTTGGCCCTGCCAGTGGCGGGTGTTGGGCGCTGCTGGCCCTTCAACTGCTATTGTTCTGGGAACCCTCAGAAAGTTGGTGTGTGGTTGACACTGGCGCCACCAGGGTGCTTGGGCCTCTTTGTGGGCCAGGCATGGTGGAGGGTGGTGGGGGTCACAGGCCAGGGCATCATCCTAGTGGTGTAGGGTGTGTGAAGGCTGGGTGGACTCCCCATCTGGGGTGGTCTCTGGGGCCCAACATCAAGAACTTGGTGAGCATGAGCTTCTGGGTTCTCACCTTTTCCTCAGAGTCACTGGGTCAGGATGGAGCATCGCTAGGTCTGGAGGCAGTGGGTTGGTTAATGTGGTATGCCTTTAATCCTTGAGGCATCCACAAGAGGAAAACTGAGCTAGTGAGTGTGCACCATGTTGCTGCTTTTCTCCTTAATCAAAGTCATGAACAACCTTTAAAGCTATGACCCCACCCTCTGCTCCTTCAAAGAACATTGGAGACCCATCCCATTACTCTGATTAATGGTGGATTTATTAGTGTCTGAGTCTCAGCACCACAGATTTGTTATCTAAGGATGACTGACATTCAGTGAAATTCAAATGTCAAGTGCCAGTCACAGCAACCCACCCTTTCAGTCCTCTCCACTGGGCCCTGTCTTCCATGTCCCCCAATGTCTTGTTCCCTATCCCAAGTGGGTGTTGTGTAATACCTGGAGCAAAACTTTCAGTGTCTGCACTTTTGCCAGTCCAATGTTTCTACCTCTGTTGACTTCTATTTAGAAAACAGAGAGGTGAGCTCTAAAATAGGGAAGGAGGATCTGCTGATTTCAAATGACCTTTTGAAAATGGAGATGCAATCTCTTGTGCAAGAGTTTTCCAACTTAAATCTGAATTTCCCACCTAAACTTTACCAAACCTGCTAGGTAGCATCTTCTTTCCCAGAAGCTTGCTCTTTAAAAATGTTAATACTTCTATTTAATGGGGTCTTGGAAACATATAAGTGAACCTATTTTGCTGCTAGCTGCTTTAGAAAACTTAACTGTAGTGTAGTCATTAAGTGTATCCTGAAATACTGCCACACTAAGAAAACTGCTTACTCTGGGTTTAATGGAAGTTGCCAGCATTGGCTCTGTTCTATGTCAGGTGAAGGTGATTCAGGTGAGTCAGTGATTTCCATTTGATAACATTTTAAAGGTCTGAACTCAATTATGGTCAGATAGCTTGACAATATAACTTTTAAATTAATGCTTATCTTATGTTTTGGAGTTATTTTCCTCCCTCAGCCTGTCATAAATGCATCCTTTCATGTTTTACTACATGAAAATAAATTGCTCTACTTCTAGTTAACTCTTCCATTACTTATAAAACGTTTATTTCATGTATCTGTAATTTTTGCTTAATAATTTAGTCTGTGAGAATATAATTGAATCATTTTATACAATATAATGTGTGGATTGAATAATTCATAGTTATTCTTGGATTCACCATAATTAAAGGAACAATTTTTTCATATTTTCCTAAATCATTACAAGCTCCATTAAAATATTAAGGGTTAAATATTTTCAAATATATTTTATTGTTTTCCTCCTGAACTTCTAAAGGAACACATTATTTCAAATTTATTAATTTATAGAAAATAAATGTGCATGTATCTTTATGTGAGCATTGTGCACTGTGAAGTAGTATTGAAGTGTATAATTAACTTGAGGAAAACAATATTTACTGAGAATAACATGGATGTACAACTAGTTTTGTTCCTGAAAGACATTTTTTGCAAACTATCTGGAAAGTACTTCTTGTGACTTTTGTATACAGTTTTCATTTTCTATGATTGTTTTACCAGGATTCTAATGAAAATTTGGATAATTTTAGAATAATAATCACTTGTATATCAGTTCACTATGGTTCAATCATTTAAAGTTTTATTTATTAAAGTAAGGTAATTTTATTCTCAATTGTAGATTTATATGGAGTTGTGTTGAGAAAAAGAAAGACATCATCTGCTAACTTTATATAGAACCCCCCAGGGTTCACACTGTGACATTAAAGATGATATACCTCAGGTATAGACCATTTCCTTCGCAAATATCCCTCATGCTGACCTCTGAGCCACACCTGTGTTCTCCTGCTGCCCTCCATACTACTCATGGTCACCATTAAGTCTTTTCTTTTTTTTTTAAATAAATTAATCATTTCAAGAATGTTTTACAAACAGAAATATACTATGGAACCATTACTGATTTAAAGAATGTTGTAATTCTTTTGTGATTCATTCAGTTTGTTGTGTATATAATAAGGGCTAACACATCTGTAAGCATCCCACCTGAAAGCACTCAGAAACCACTCCTGATGTGGGAACTCACACAAGAGACTTTATTAAGTGGACAGGCAGAGTGCCTGACCACAAGAGTGAGAGCAAGAATGGTGGGGGAGCCATTCTTAGGTAGTGGAATTTCATAGGCTAATAACAATCTGACCAATGACTGATGAGAAATTTTGAGGGATAACAATATGAACCAATGACTGACTAGAAAGTTCTTGGGCTAACAATCTAGGTTGTAAAATGGTGTAGAGGGGCCGAATAATGATGGCAGCAAAATGGCAGATCTGATGACAATATTCATCCCTTTTTGTTTTTATAGATAACAGGGGTGGGACAATGGTCTTTCTTCTGTAGCTTCTTCCTGCCAGTGAGGGGTGAAGAGTCTCATTCCTGTAAAAAGGAAATTAGGGAGGTCTTTAGGTGGAAGGAAAGTTTTTGGAGTCAGAACTGTCAATAGTAAATTGAATGTATCAGCTTTGTGAGTCAGGGGCTGGTAGTCTTGAAGGAGAAGCAGTCGATTGACTAGTTGGTAATCTTGTGTACATGATTTTTAGGAATTCTGAAGGCAAAAGCAGAGTTGGTCCTGTTTAGAAAGATCTGTAGGCCTTAAAACAACTAAAAATTTCTGACCCTTGCAGTTTTTCTTGATAGTTATCAGGCACTTCTGCCTGCCTAAGAATCTCTTTTGTCATCTCCAGTCTTATTTATTCTTTGGGTTAACACAAATACACATCTTAAGTTACATTTGACTATTGTTTCTTCTTTTAAATGTCCAGGAATGGTTATGTTTGGTTTTAAATATTTTGTTAGTTGTTCAAGATAAAGCTGGTCAAACAGACTTTGTTCCTATCTACTGTTAAGGGTCAGCTGAGTTCCCACAGGGGACACTCATGGAGAACTTGAGAGCAGCTTATTAACTACTTTAGTTCCATTTGCTAGGTAGGATCTCCTTGATGAGTGGCTTCCTTTGGAAGCATCAGGGATGACTCCCTTTTTCAATGATCCTCCTCTTTGCAGCAGGTGAACTGATTGGCTTTTCATCCTCTAGTGGTCTCATTAATCTCCCTGAATGGGAGGTCATGTGACCCAGAGTTACAAAGCTTGTTAGAGAAGTTCTCCCCTTCTCTGGATTTAGGCTGACTCAGAGGGCAAAAGTCAAATATTAGTTTTCTTGGCACATATATTTTAATGTCAATCTCTGAGTTTGAGCTTAAACATCAAGCAAGTCAGTCTCATCAGTTATAAAGTAAGAGTACTGCACTTTAACTTCAATGTTTATGACTTTACAATCATTTACCCCCTTTTACTTAATTGCAGTCCATATTATCTCTCTTATACATGATGACTTATTATCTCTAATTTAGGTTCTTTGTTCTTGAAGCAGTATTTCTTGAAAACATTAATCAGGCAGCAATTATAGAGTTTATAAGAAAAATACAAAAGTGGAATTAACATAAAAGTATATATAGTTTGTCTAATAGGTATCTTGAATTTTGGTGAGCTATGTATTATATTCCCTGTTTGAGATAAGAGTAATTCTACAATAAAAAACAATCTTTTGAATATAACTTTAAATGACCTGAAATCTGACTTATTTTGAAGTCACTCTAATACATAACAAGTTGGGAGGCAGAAACTTATCTCAGGTAAGGTGAGGCTCTTCACAAATCTTAGTTAAAGGGTTCTAGTTCTGAAGCAGATCTTTACCTTCTCTTTAAACATGATTTTACAAAGTTTACATATGTTTTTTCCAAAGTCTAGATGAATGTTAATTAACATAATATAACATTACATTCAAAACATAAATCAAGGAGAGGTTGAGAAAGCTTTTAACTTTACTTTTGTGTGGCAAAATATTTTTTGTTTTCATGTTTCATGATGTTAACCTTTAAATAAATCAGGCACTCACTAACTTTTAGAAATACACTTAGATTTAAATTTTTTATCTCAGTGTAAAAAGTAACATAAATTTTCCATGTACCCTATTGATAACAGGTCCTGTTAGAGAACATTAAATGGTATAAATATGTTCCCAGTAAAATTTACTATTCTTATAAGTTTAAAATTACCATTACAGACAAGTTTGGTTTGGAAAACAGCAGCTTGATAAATTTTCTGCTTTAAAGATGTGTATACCTGGAAAATAAGAACACATTTAATATACAAAGAAGCGTGGCCATTCCACAATTAACTTAACATTTTTATGTTAACCAAGTTTGGCTTTTAAAGAAAAATTTAAACTCTGTTACATAGTACAATACTCCATCTTTTGTTGTTTAACCATAATTGTATAAACTCTACATTTAAGGACTAATTTTTCTAAAGAATAAAAACGGATGAAATGTTCACAGTAGATTAGTGTTTTTAAGAAATCCTTGTCATTTTAACATATAGATTTAACACTGGTTAATATTAACCCATTAATATTTGACCTTAGGGAAAAACCCTAAGCTTCAATGGATTGTCTCACATACATCTAACCAAAGTAGTTACACACAAACTTGTAGAAATTTGCCCTTTACTTACACATAGACTTCTTAGCACTTACTTATACCCTCACATATTTCAACACACACAGACTTACCCAGAAACATTTTTCCTTCAACTAAATATACTTTCATATTTAAAACCTTTTACATTCTTTCCTATCTTTGGACCTCTTTTTGTTCACATTTTGAAACAACTCATGAGATTTTTGAATGTAGATAAACTACTCCATTTTAATAAGATAAAATATTTTATGTTATTTATAGTACTCTAATTGAAACACAGTTGAAACTTTGGATCCCCTTTTATATAGAGTTCTACCTGTTAGGACTTAACTCCTAGTAACCTTGCTTTTAGTGATGACACAAAGCAATTTTAAACCCCTTTTATTTACCATGTTACCCCATGGACTTTAAGGAGTTAAGAGTACTCAATGTTATTTAAGTTAACATTGTAATTGTGTAAATTAATCAGATGTCTCTAACAAACACATTGGAGTAATGTCATATGTGCCAAATCTACTTATTTTACAGCAAACACCAAATAGGTGACAACAGTATTTGCCATTTCTTTTCTGTTGAAGAAAAGTCATAGAAACAATGGATTAGACATTTTATAAACATCAACATTTTATTAGTTTGACCACCTAGAGAGAATTGTGATTTAAGTAACTTTAAAGATATTTTACCTTCATTTATTTACCCAATTTAAATTAAGCCTTTTAAAATCACATGAATTAAAGGTATTTGCATCCATTTTCTAAATTTTAAATTCATGAGTGCTCATTAAATGTGTCAATTTTGATATCATGTATATATTTTGATGCACATATATAGACAGACAACACAATATCAGACATGATATATGCATAACAAAAGGAAAGCCTTCTAGTTTTTTGTAGGTGAATCTCCATTGCAATAATATAGATGTTTTAGAAAACAAACTTTAGCATTGAACAAAAAATAGAACTGAGAGGATCACAGCCTTTGGGACAGGTGTCCCCTGTGTTTCTCCTCTGCTAGTAAAGTAATAATCCTTCTTTTTCCTTTTTCTCAGAACTATGTCCTCATTATTGGATTGGCATTACAGACAAGGAGCAAGCTTTCAGCAACAATTGTACAATTTTGCAGTTGGAGTTGTTCTGTCATAGATTCCAAGATGGCAGACTAGAGGGTGACTGCATCTCTTGTCACTCCAGAACTCAGGAATCAAGAAGGGGAAGTATTGAGAGACTCGGACCAACTCAGAGCTGCTGGGTGAGTCTCTCCCACTGGGTGAAGCTCGGGTCAGGGAGCAGGCCTAGACAGTGGGCTTCTCAGAGCAGACCCACCCAGTGAGAGGCTTTCCACACACAGCCAGACTCCAGCCAAGACCCAGCAGTGGGGCCCGGTCTGCAGGCAAATTCTCAGACAAGGGCAGGGCAGCGAGAGACTTCCCCAAGAATCCAGGCTCCATCCTGCAGCAGGCCCAGTCTACAGGCAGCTGCTCAGAGCATGCCCACCCAGTGAGAGGCTTTCTGCACACAGACAGGCCCCAGTACCAGACCCAGCAGCAGACCCTGGTCCACAGGCAGCTTCTTGGACAAAGGCAGGGCAGTGAAAGACTTCCCCTAGCAGCCAGGCTCCATCCAGCATTAAGCTGTGCTGACAGGCAGCTGCATGCAGCAGGCCTGCCCAGTGAGAGGCTCTCTGTGCACAGCCAGCTCCCAACTCAGGACCCAGCAGCAGCTTTCTTTGGGAGCATGGCATTATCAAGTTTCTCCAAGACTTCAGTCTACTGAAGGCTAGGAGGTGATATATGGATATCTACAGGGACACTATAAGCCAGTAGAGAAAATCTGCAGTATCTCAGAGTCCCACTGATATCTGACCAATATGAGAAAACAAGGGAAGAAAATGCCCACAAAAAAACCTAGATACTATATCAATAAAACCCAATGACAGCATGGCAGAAGAAATGTCAGAAATGGAGTTCAGAATGTACATATTTAAGAAGATCAGGGAAGAAAATGGGGAGATGAAAGAGAAAATGCAGGCATTGAATGAGGAGATGAAAGAGCAAATGTAGGCATTAAATGAATGCACCAATTGACAGTTAAAAGAGCAAATACAGGAAGCAAAATATCATTTCAATAATGGGTTAGAGATACTGAAAAAAAAAAAACCAGAAATCCTTGAATTGAAGGAAACAATAAACCAAATTAAGAACTCCATAGAAAGCATACCAATAGGATAGAACACCTGGAAGACAGAACCTCAGACATTGAACACAAAATATTTAATCTTGAAAACAAAGTTGACTGAACAGAGAAGATGGTAAGAAATTATGAAGAAAAAATATACAAGAATTATTGGATATCATGATAAGGCCAAATTTAAGAGTTATTGGGATTGAGGAAGGCACAGAGAAACAAACCAAAGAAATGAACAAACTTTTCAATGAAATAATATCAGAAAATTTCCCAAATATGAAGAATGAAATGGAAAATCAAGTACAAGAGGCTTATAGGACCCCAAATATATAAAATTAAAACAGACCCACACCAAGGCACATTATTATGAAAATACCTAACATACAAAATAAAGACAGAATTTTAAAGGCTGTGAGAGAAAAGAATCAAATACATTCAGGGGGAAACAAATATGGATATCAGCAGATTTTTCAATCCAGACCCTAAAAGCTAGGGGACCTGGAACAATATTTATCAAGCCCTGAAAGAAAATGTATGCCAACAAACAATCTTACACCCAGCAAAACTTACCTTAAGATTTGACCATGAAATAAAATCATTCCATGATAAAAAAAAAAGGCTAAAAGAATTTACAAAAAGAAAGCTGGTATTACACAACATTCTCAGCAATATATTCCATGAGGTAGAGATAAAAAACAATGATGCAAAAGAGCAATGGGAGGAACTAGACTAAAGGAATAGCCAAATAAAGGAGAAACCAAATCAAGTCAAAAAACAAAATGAGCCAAATGACAAGGAATACAAACCATACCTCAATAATAACACTGAATGTTAATGGTTGGATCTCATCAATCAAAAGACATAGACTAGAAGATTGGATTAAAAAGAAAGATCCAACAATATGCTGCCTGCAACAGACTCCTCTCATAGAAAGAGATACACACAGACTAAAGGAGAAACGATGGGAAAAAACATACCATGTACATGGACACAGCAAAAAAGCTGGAGTATCCATCCTCATTTCATATAATGTGGACTTCAAACCAAAGTTAGTAAGAAGGAATAAAGAAGGACGTTACATACTGTGTAAGGGAAGCATAAATAAGCAAGACATAACAATCATAAATATCTATGCCCCAAATGTGGCTTATCCATGTATGCCAAACAAATTCTTCTCAATTCTAGAAATCAAATAGAACACAACACAATAATACTAGGTGATATTAACACATTTCTCTCACCACTGGATTGATGTCCAAACAAAAATTGAATAAAGAAACCATAGATCTCAATAACACAATCAATAATTTAGATTAACAGACATTTATATAATATACCATCCAACAAAGCATGAATACACTTTCTTCTCAGCAGCACATGGATTCTTCTCTAAAATAGAGCATATTTTATGCCACAAAGCTAATGTTAGCAAGTACAAGAAGATAGAGATACTACCTTGTATTCTATCAGATCATAATGGATTGAAATTAGAAATAAATGACAGAATAAAAAATAGAATCTACTCCAACACCTGGAGATTAAATAATACACTACTGTATGATGGATAACAGAAGACATCAGGAAGGAAATTTAAAAATTCTTAGAAGTAAACGAGAACAAAGACATCATATCAAAATCTCCAGGACACTATGAAAGCTGTATTCAGAGGAAGATTTATTTCATGGAGCGCATTCAATAAAAGAAGAAAAAAATCAACAAATAAATGACTTAACACTACAGTTCAAAGCCCTAGAAAAAGAAGAACAGACCAACACCAAAAGTAGTAGAAGACAGGAAATAGTTAAAATCAGAGCTGAAATCAATGAAATTGAAACAAAAGAAACAATTAACAAAATAAATAGCTGTTTCTATGAAAAAATAAACAAAATTGATAAACCCTTAGCCACACTATCAAAGAGAAGGATAGAGAAAATGCAAATTACTAAAATTCAGAATGAACAAGGAAATATCACTAGAGACATGAGTGAAATACAAAACATAAGTAGAAGGCATTTTGAAAATCTATACTCCAACAAAACAGAAAATCTCAAGGACATCAACAGGATTCTAAAGACATATGAATTATGTAAACTGAACCAGGAGGAAACACAAAATTTAAATAGATCAATTTCAAGCAGGAAATAGAAGAAGTCATCAAAGCCTACCAACAAAGAAAAGTCCGGGACCAGATGGGTTATCAGCTGAGTTCTACAAAACCATTAGAGATGAGCTCATTCGAATACTCCGCAAACTATTCCATGAAATAGAAGGGGAGGGAACCCTCCCAAACTCATTCTATGAAGCCAATATCACCCTGACATGAAAACCAGATAGAGAAACATCCAGGAAAGAAAATTTCAGACCAATATTCTTAGTGAACATAACTGCAAAAATTCTCAATAAAATTTTAGCAAGTCGCATACAAAAATATATTTAAAAGATAGGGCCCCACGATCAAGTGGGTTTTATCCCAGGGATGCAACTTGGTTCAACATCCAGAAATCAATAAATGTAATTCACCATATCAACAGACTTAACGTCAAAAAACACATGATTATTTCCATAGATGCAGAAAAAGCATTTGATAAAATACAGCATACCTTTATGCTCAAAACACTAGAAAAAATAGGGATAGTGGGAACATTCCTTAACATTGTTAAGGCCATCTATGCTAAACCCATGGCCAATGTCATTCTGAATGATGAAAAACTGAAAGCATCCCCCCTAAAAACTGGAACAAGGCAGGAATGCCCTCTTTCTCCATTTCTATTCAATATTGTCCTTGAAATTCTAGTCCGAGCAATTGGACAGACCAAATAAATTAAAGGGATATGAAAAGGAAAAGAAAATCTCAAACTATCTCCATTTGCTGATGACATGATTATATATTTAGAGGAACCAGGAAATTCCAACAGAAAACTTTTAAAACTCATAAGTGAATTCAGTAAAGTAGCAGGTTACAAGATCAATGCTTGTAAATCTAATGCATTTTTATACATAAGTGATGAATCTTCAGAAAGAGAAGTTAAGAAAACTACCCTATTCACAAAAGCCTCAGAAAAAATAAAATACTTGGGAATCAATCTCAAAAAAGAGGTGAAAGACCTCTATAATGAGAACTACAGAACACTAAAGAAAGAAATGAAAGAAAACCTTAGAAGATGGAAAGATCTCTCATGCTCTTGGAAGGGCAGAATTAATATTTCAAAATGGCCATACTACCAAAAGTGCTATGCAGATTCAATGTAATTACAATTAAAATCCCAATGATGTACCTTACAGAAATAGAGCAAGCAATCATGAAATACTTCTGGAAGAATAAGAAACCCAGAATTGCTAATGCAATTCTTAGCAGGATGAGTGAATCAGGGGTTATTGCAATACCAGAACTTCATCTATACTACAAAGCAATAGTAACAAAAATGGCATGGTTTGGTACCAAAATAGACAGTTAGATCAATGGTACAGAATAGAGGACATGGACACAAACCAAAATAAATAAAATATTCTCCTACTAGTCAAAGGTGCCAAAAATATGCAATGGAGGAAAGATGACCTCTTCAATAAATGGTGCTGGAAAAACTGGAAATCCATATGCAGCTGAATGAAACTAAACCCCTATCTCTCACCCTGCACAAAACTCAACTCAAAATGTATCAAGGACCTAGGAATCAGAACAGAGACCCTGCATCTTATAGAAGAAAATGTAGGTCCAAATCTTCAACATGTTGGCCTAGGATCAGACTTCCTTAAGAGAACTCCCATAGCACAAGAAATAAAAGCAAGAATCAAAAACTGGGATAGATTCAAACTAAATAGCTTGGAATCATGAAATTCTTCTGGAAGAATAAAAACCCCAGAATAGCAAAAGCAATCCTTAGCAGGAAGAATGAAGCAGGGGATATTGCAATACCAGAACTTCAACTATACTACAAATCAGAATAAATCTCAGCAAAAAAAAAAAAAAAAAAAAAAACTACCAGCCATGTGAAAAGAGAGGCTACAGAGTGGGATAAAATATTTGCCACTCATACTTCAGATAGAGGACTAATATATATAAAGAACTCAAAAACTCTACACCAAGAATACAAATAATCCAATCAACAGATGGGCTAAGGAAATGAGCAGATATTTCACATAAGAAGCTCTACAAGCAATCAACATATATATAAAAAATTGTTCAACATCCCTAGTAATAAGAGAATTGCAAATCAAAACTACCCTAAGATTCCATATCATCCCAATTAGAATGGTGATTATCAAGAATACAAGCAACAATAGGTGTTGGAGAGGATGTGGGGAGAAAGGTACACTCATCCATTGCTGTTGGGGTTGCAAATTAGTGCAGCCACTCTGGAAAGCATTATGGAGATTCCTCAAATCTTGGAATGGAACCACCATTTGACCCAGCTATCCTACTCCTTGGCCTATACCCAAGGGACTTAAAATCAGCATACTACAGAGATGCAGCCACATCAATGTTCATAGCTGCTCAATTCACAATAGCCAGATTGTGGAACCAAACTAGATGTCCTTCAATCGATGAATGAATAAAGAAAATGTGATATATACACACACACAATGGAATATTACTCAGCCATAAAGAATAATAAAATTATGGCATTTGCAGGCAAATGGATGAAATTGGGAATATCATGCAAAGTGAGATAAGCCAAACTCTAAAAACCAAAGGATGAATGATCTTGCTGATAAGTGGATGATGACACATAATGGGGGTGAGAGGGGGCAAGAATGGAGGAAGGATGAACTGTATAGATGGAAAAGAGGAGTGGGAGAGGTGGAGGGGAGGAAAAAATAACAAAATAAATCAAACAGTATTACCCTATGTAAATGTATGATTACACAAATTGCATGTCTTTACTCCATGTACAGAGAAACAAGATGTATCCCATTTGTTTACAATAAAAAAATTTTAAAAAAGTAAATCCATCCAAAAAAAAGAATTTATCAGAAGAACATTAACCTAGGTATGTAAGATGAAAACTCTGAGCTCAAAAAATACACCATTTAAAAAAAACAAGAATCCTAGAAGAAAAATTGTTAATGACCATTAATTATAGTATGAGAGAGTGAAAACAAGATAGGCAAAAGCGGGAGGAGAGGGAAAGAGGGGGAGAAAGAGGGAGATGAAGAAAAAGAGAGAGAGAGTCTTAAAACCATTTTCCTGTTTTTCAGCCAGAAGTTTTAAATGGACACTTTTTCCTTCAGTCTCAGGTTGGTCCATCACTGAACCTGCTAGCTAACATTCCATTGCAAAGGAAATTGCTGCATAGGGATTATTAATCCTTGTTAAGTTCTTAGCTTGGGTTTGGATGAACAGGTGAGGACTATTGCCAAATCCTTGAGGCAACATTTTCTAGGTTAATTGAGATCTACCATCTGGTACCTTAAAGGTAAACAGAAATTGTGATTGAGAGTCTAGGGTGTACAGAAAAAGTCATCTTTTAAATCTAACATCATAAGACTAGGTAAGATACTGAAATTTCTTAATGAATTTTGCAGAGTTTGGAGGGGAAGGAGGCTAACCACTTCTCTATTTGGGAAAGATCAGAGAGGGAGAAAGAAATATGAACTCTGAAACCTCCCTCCACTCCAGCAACCTCCCACAGGGGTGCTAGAACATGTGCTTGCGACCTCATGGCAGGAGGACTGGGTAGAGAGGGCAGAATTAAAATCAGAGTGGGGGAAAGGAAACAGAGGAGCATGGGCCAGTGGGGCCTCTGCTACAGGAGACCAGTATGGGGGTAGATCATTTTTTGGGTCATAGTTGGGGAAGGAGGAGGGATTAGGAGGGGAGTAGGAGCCAAAAGAAGGTGTTCAGGTTTTCAGGAACAGCAAAGACTCACAGAAGTTTTATGCCATTAAATGACCATTTTAATTGATTTTCTGGAGGATACTGTGGTCAAATATCATTACACAACTGAATAAATTTTTGGTGGCTGTAGGCCAGGTGAAGAAGTTTAAGATTATCTTGTATACACCCCAGCAGTGAATCTGCCAGAATGGAGGACCCGGATCCCATGGTGGAGACTGATAAACAGCCAGTCAGTGTCTAAGGAATCCCAAGGTCACAGACTAGTTAATGAGATGAGAAGACAGCACATGATGGGAGTTGTCACCCCCATCAGTGTGTGCCAGGCAAAAGGCAAGGGGGTTAAGGACCTGTTGGCAGGAATTTTGAGGGAAAAAACTAAAGAGTAGCCTCAACCCAGAGAGGGAATCTCCACCATAAAAATCAGGGGTCCACCCATCAGATAAGGTCAACTAAGGGGTCAACCATAATTGTAAAAGTCTTGGCAGGTGGAACCCCTATTCCTCAACTGCCTCAGGGGTACTAGACCAAAAGTCATGTCTCACATCAGCAGAGAAGTGCTTAAATCAATGTATGGGAAACTTACCAATCTGAAACTGGTGGTGAATATGCAACAAAGCATCAGGGTGAATAGAATGTGAGACCAGCATCAGAGGTTCTGGGGCAACAGATGGGAGTCCACTCATCTAATTGGCAGTAGAAGAGCCCATCAAAATCACCGCACAAATGAGAGCACCCAGAAACCATTCCTGATGTGGGAACACACACAAGAGATTTTATTAAGCAGAGAGGTAGAGTGTCTGCATACAAGGGTGTGAGAGAGAGAATGGTGGGGGAGCTATTCTTAGGTAGTAGAATTTTGTGGGGTAATAACAATCTGACCAATGATTGACTAGGAAGTTTGTGGGATAACAATCTGGTTGTATGATGGTGGTGGGGCAGAAAAATGGTGGCAGCAAAATGGCAGATCTGATGCCAATACCATCTATAAACAACTTAATACAACCCAACAGGAAAAGGGAGGAGGGAAACACAGGACATATAATCCTCACAGGTGAGAGGGAAAACAGGAAGCTTAAGGACACAGCTGTTATCATTTCCTTAGATGAGGGTTCAGCAAACATGTTTCTCAAAGAACCAGATAGCAAAGAGGTAGGTTTTACAGGCTCCATAATCTCTTCCACAACTGCTCAACTCTGCCCATAGCACTGAAGAAAATCTCAGCCAAGATGTAAACCAATCAGTGATGTTCTCCAGTAAAATTTTAACTAGAGAAACACAAGACAGGCAGAGGGTGGGGCAATGTAGATTTGCCTTTTGGGCAATAGTTTGAGTAGAGGATCAGTAGTAGTAACAAAAGAAGTAGAAAAGTAGTAGTAATTGTGATTTGCACATGCTGTTCAGAACAAAACCCCATTCTTGTAGGAAAGTAGAAGGAACAAGTTATAAATGGGCAGTGAGCTCAGAACTGAGGCAGAGGCAAAATTTAAATTGAGGCCTGGGAGAATCAAGCCTGTGATTTTATTCATGCCTTTATTGACTCTAAAATGTTCACCTCATTATCCAGGAAATTGGAAACTGGAAGATTGTTGACCTGTCATATACTCAGACATACGGAGTTTCTGCAGAAGGAGACAAAGTCATGGAAGGCTAAGAGCCTTTCTAAAAATCAATCATTGAAAGCAAAATGAAATCTATCTCTTGGTTCCTGTGCACCAATACTACACATGCCTCCAGTAATAAGAGCAGCAATTTTGGCATCTGCAGAGCACTTATGACATTCTTTAAATGTCCCATTTATTCTTCATAACAACCCTATGATAGAGACAAAACTGACTTCTCTGATCTCATAGTACATGTAATAAATGAAGCCCAAAACAATAACTGACTTTCCAAAGACCATATAAACAAGAGGAGGTGGAGCTGAGATGTGATCCCTGGTTTTTTCTCTAAGCCCAGGTTCTGCACCATCAGACTGTACTGACTACAGCTTCCTGTTTACTTCACTGTACTTTAGGGCTTGAGGGAGTTGCATTACATCCCTAAGGAGTACTCAGAATTATCTGCAGTTTTGAAATAGTGATATGCTGAACATGGAGTGTACAGCATCAAACAGGAATTAAGCAGTGACTGTGCTGTCACCATAATAATCATCTAAGGTCTTAAAGCTCTTAATACAATGCCTGCCCCCAAGAACAGCTACAAATAGTTTCTACAGGAGTTCCCTTTTAGGAACCATCTAGTCTTTTGGAATAAAATGTTTTCTAATAGTGTTAGTAGGTATCATTTTTCTCCTCCCACTCCCATTCTCTAAGCTCTTGAATAACTGGAGATTCACAAACAGACAAACAGTTTTAAGTAATAAATAATCCACAGATTCTTGTCCCATTTACACAATTTTGAAGCTCTAGCAGCCTGTAAAATCAACAGTGGACACCTGATCAGAAGGCTGCTGAGACAGAGTAAAGGCAGAGAATTTTCATGGCCACAAGGCTCCTTTGTTCTGCCTTTCTATAGTCCACTCACCTTTGACACTCCATTACTTCACTAATGCCCAGTAATCTGCAATTTGCTATTTCAATAATGTTTTATAAATGGAATCAACAGCAAGTTCTTTTATTAGTGACAATGATACATTACTAAGAGAAATGCTATGAAAATAAATTCAATTCTGTTCATAAAATATTTCAGCCTTGCCTAGCATTTGTAGGATAGTTATCTTAGATTTTTTTTTTACTTACCCTACTTCCTTTAAGATGTAGAACCTTTAACAGTAGTAAAGACGCAATTACAATAAGGCAAGTTTTGTACCCCCTAGGAGCTATAAACAGGAAGCTTGGCCAACCACATTGGTTTGCCCAGGGACTAAGAAAAATTCACTGTAAAATCTGTGACAATCTGGGACAATCTAGACTGAGCTGGTTACCCTGCACTCACACACACAACCTCTAGACATATAGTCTAAACAGTCTTTCTTTCATCCTCTTATCCTTTTTGGTGGTAAATGAATCCTTCAATATCAGCAGAAATTTATAATAGAAAAGATTCACAGTAAAGCAACAAAACCAGGAGACAAAGGAGATAGGTCCCAAGAATAAATCCTATTTCTTTAACATTTTCTTCAGTTAAAAATGTTAAAAGGGGTAAAGGTATGTATGAAACAAGTTTCAGCTTCTACTCCACTTGAAGACAAAAACATGGATTTTCATTTCTCTGATGTGAGATAATTTATTTTCATTACAAATCATACACTAAAAATTAGTATTATTTTACTTGAAACACAGCAAGGGTCAAATAATTTTACACTCAAATAGGTTTTAAAATATGTGAATAAATTAAATTATTTATTTAATTATCAAATTAAAAATATCACATCTAATTATGAAAGTCCAAAGAGAAATCAAATGGGTGTAGTTGTTTTCTGATGCATACATGTGCATCTGTGCAGTCACACCCATTTATAGGTATATTACATAGCTTTAACATGTTAGCATGAGACACATGTGGAGGACATGGAGGACAAAATATTTTTTGCTTCACTTTCAATGTTAATGTGTAAGGAAAGGAAAGGAAGCAAAGAGAAGGCAAGGTTCTCACTCCCAGTTCCATACCAAGGAACACACCAGGAATTTTCTATGAACTTGTGATCCTTCTGTCTCAGCCTCCTGAGCCACAGGGATTACAGGTGTGTGCCACTGAGCCTGGCTCAGATAATATCTTTAAAACCCACATAAACTACAACTCATCTCACAGAATTTCAGTACTAATAGTTCCTTTCTACATACTGTTATTAAGAATTTGAACTCTTGTTCACAAACAGATTAAGGCAATAATGTTTACACTTCCAGATTGCATGAGGGTAGTCACATATACAAAATGAAATTTTTCTTTCTTAGAGTTGCTTGTACTAACAACAGAATAATTCCACCATTGTCCCTACCTTTGTTGGAAACATGCAAAGAAGTAATAATATAGAAGCCCCAAACCCTGATCTCCAGGGATATGTTCCAAGACCCCCAATGGATGTCTAAAACCATGAACACTACCACCACCCCCTAGTAATTTTTTCTAGGTAGCTTCAGTGTTGCCACAGAGTACTGGAATTTATCCATTCTTAATGTTTTATGCCCTGGTGTCTCCTTTGCATCACTATCCATATGTTTTGTGGCCATTATTAAATAAAACAAGCTTATTTGATAAAAAAATATGTGATACTACAACAATCTAATAACATGGAGGTAGCATATACAGTATGGAGACAACAGTCAAAGGTATGATTTATGTTCTCAGAGAGATGGAAGAAGATTTTATCCTGAGATTCTGAGTCATGTGCCCAAGGACACATGCTGTGATGTGTCAGAGACAGGATTCAAATCCATGCAGTATGATTT
This sequence comes from Sciurus vulgaris, assembly GCF_902686455.1. Classification (NCBI taxonomy): domain Eukaryota; kingdom Metazoa; phylum Chordata; class Mammalia; order Rodentia; family Sciuridae; genus Sciurus; species Sciurus vulgaris. The sequence goes on along the minus strand of NW_027632793.1, from coordinate 9,455 downwards.
CCAAGATTACATTCTTAGCTACCATTTTGATCATTTACTCTTTTGAATATTTACTAGTTATATATACCTAAAGATGTTAAGAAGAATAGTAAGATAACAAAATTGTACTAAATCAGGGACATTTTTCATGAGCAATTCAGAAATAGTACTTTTAAAATTTAATAACTAGATGCTATCAAAAATTCCATGACTGCCACAATTATTTTCTTCTTCACAATGTAAAAAAGTGACTAAATTATACTCAGGGCATTTACAATGTATTCAAATTCATAAAGATTGTAATAGTTGAAGGGCAAGCACTAAACAGCTAGACAGTCTACCTAAAATAAAGCATCAAAGATAAGCCAAAGACAGGGCACCAATGCTTCTTTCTCTTAAAATTTAATAAATGTGAGTATGTGAGTATTGTTTCACATTTATTTATACAGATAAAATTCTTAAATTTATCTGAAGTTTAACTCAGTAAGGTTAACCCACATACAGAAACTTCAAACAAGATTAATATTTCTCTTTGTCCATTTTAAAATTAAGAAAATGTTAATAAATATATTGAGAGTGACTTAGTTGTTCAATGTTCTTGGCTTGGCATGAAAGATTTGCAGAGAGAATGCCAAATTCTACAGAGAACAGGTAAATGATAACTTAGATCACTAAATTGTGCAATAATGGTTTCTCAATGATCTCACAGATTGAAGGATAGGTGTTAAAAAGACCATGAGCACAGTCTTCACAAAGGTATTTTCTAAACACCAAAATAACTCAGTATAGAACATTCTCAAAATTGGTTCATGCATTAAGTTATAGACCACAACTATAAAATATAAACATTGTACATATCACCAGAGGACATAAATTATCTCTCATATATCATAATTTGTCTTTTCTAATAATGGGCAATTCTAGACTGAAGAATGAAAGATCCATGCTCTCAAAAGCTAAGAAAATTCTAAGGATACCCCCTCACTTATAAACTTCCAAGGTAAAACAGGGCATACCACCAGCAAGCAATAAAACTAAGCACTAAAACATGAGAAATCAATCTGGATGAAGGATGAACTAGTGCTTCAATGGTTGTCTATTTTTACCATTCTGATCAGTCTACAGCACATTTTTCCCCAAGGGTCTTTTTAATTTATAACTTTGCTGAGGGTGGAGCTGGACGTTTTCTCAACCAGGTTGCGGAGCTGAGTCTGTTATGTTCAGATTTTACCAAAAGAAAAGGAATGCTATAAAGACAAGCTCTCCAGTCCCATCCTCTCTTCTCACTTTTCTTCCTCATATTTCCCAAACTCTGCATCTGTTTTGTTGATTTCTTATTCATTTCTTTTATATGGAATTCACTTCCTATTGACTCAAGACTCCTCAACAAAGCTGGAATTATCTGAAATGTCTGCTTCCTGTTGCCTGCATGCCACCAGGCTCCCCTGATACCTTTTCAGCTGCACTTTTGTGGAATCTTATCTCTGTTCTTTTATGAATGTAGATTATTTGAGCTTGCATCTCTTCTCTGTAGAATCTCCCCCGAGAAGGGTTTGTCTCCTAACATGGTTTCAAGTACTCCCTCCACACTGATGAATCCCAAAACTGCTTATCCAGTCCCAAATTTCCTGTGAGCTCTATACCTGCATGTATGTAAATGTCCAGTTAATCTTTTTGCCCAGGGTTTTCATACATGTCTCAAAGTCATTTGAATCCAGGTATCTTAACTTTAGATAAATGTATACCAAAGAGCTCAAATTAGGCCCTGACTCCACTTTACACTCAACCCATTTTACTACCTGTCCATTCTCATTTTGGCATAGCTTTTTGATGTGTCCACTCTGGTTTATTTCTTCTATCCTGTCTTAACCAAGGCTGCCAATGCCAGTGGATAGGACATATGAAAAATATTTCCAAGTATTTTCTTTCAAATTGACCCTTGCTTTTCATTATTCAAAGAGCAGCCAGGTTTTCTTAAACCAAATCAGATCATAGCACTCCACCTGGAAGAATCCAAACCTCTTTCACACAAAAAGGAGCCAGGTGACCATGCCCTGCTCCTTTCACCTGGGACACCCTACTAATAGCAATGCAGCCATTCTGGCTTCCTTTCAAACCTTGGAACTCATCTGACTCCTGAAAAACTTGGCTTCAAATGGTTTATCAATGTTTAGCCCAATCTCTTTGTGTCACTGAGTCCTCTTTCAAATTTTGGTATAAATATTTTATCCTTGGACAGTGCTTCTCTGATCATTTGATTACATTCATGTGTGTGTTTTGCTCATGTTTCTCATTGTACCTTTAGCAGACTGTGAATTTAGTGAGAACAGAAATGCATGGAATGTGACTTAAAGGAGACATCTGATAAATACCTGTTGAAGGAAGAAGTGCCTTTCTTTACTCCAAAAATCTCAGACCAGAAAATGAACCAATGAAATGACCCAGTGAAGTATAATGATGACCAGAAAAAGGCAAGAGGAAAGAAAAGAGAGCTGACTTAAGGTCATGAATGGTGTCAAAATGCCATGCACTGAATATTATTTCTGTTTTAAGTGTTCAGAATGGACAAATCATTGAGACAAAGCCTCATGGCTTCTGGAGCTAGAGAAGAGTTATAAATGGGAATGACTACAAATGGGAACAGGATTTTCTTTAAGAGTAAAGAAAAATTTCTGATAGGCAGTTTTATACATGCACAACAATGTGGATGTGCTAATAATGTCAATTTGATGGTGGGAAGATCACAACTCAATAAAGCTCTTGTCTAAAAAAACAGTACATGAGATGAATTGCTGTGAGGCAGCTATAGCCCTCTCACTAGACCACAAGTCCTAAAGACTGATTCCATTTTATTGATCTTTTAATCTGCAGAGCCTTGTACAGAGGTGAGACTTAAACACTGAATAAAGGTTGGATACTAGGGACCATCTTTGAAGCAAATAATCAAACCATTAGACCTAGCTAGGCTTCGGTCATTCTGATTACAGCAAAGCATGAGCCCTCATGAGACACGATTTCCCTGGTAATAAATTTGGTAATTCACAAAAGACTCCCAAATTTGTGCCAGTATATGATAATTATGCACATATATACAAGTTCTATGTGGTGGGCAGTCCAACTCATGATCCCTGAACTTCATAAATGGAGAAAAGAAACTTCCTAGAACTTAACAGTCTGCACTGGACCCTGGCTGCAAATGGCATCACAACACCAGAGACCTGGCACAAAGTGCCTTCTGCCACATTGCCACACTGTGTAAAGTGGAGATGAACCATGTCACAAGCATTCACAAAAATGACCAGAATGTTTCCATTCAAGAGCTGAGGTTCAGTCCAAGATTCACCTTTAACATATAATTTGGCTTTAGTTCCTCTAGTCATTTTCTTTCCCTATCCAGTTATCCACAACATGTTTGATAAGGCTTTATCTGTTTTCCTTCAGAGTATGCCATGAAGAATGAGAGTGGTCCTGCAGGTGAGTAAGAAGTGTTTGACTCCACATAATTCCAATTGGCTGCATGTCTCTCACCCCTGCTTCCAGTTTCCATTCTCCTAAGGAACTGCCACCCCATCCCATCCTTAGCAGCACAACATCAAACAAAAAGATACACAATGGAATAATATTCAGCCATAAAGAAGAATATTATGGCATTTGCAGATAAATGAATGGAATTGGAGAATATCATGCTAAGTGAAATAAGGCAATCCCAAAAAAACAAAGGCCAAATGTTTTTCCTGATAAGTGAATGATGATATAAAATGGGGGTAGGAAATGTAGATGGAAATAAGTGGGAGGAGGGAGTTGTAAAAATGGTGGAATGAGACAGACATCACTGCCCTACATACATGTTTGATGAAATGAATTGTATGAATCTACATCGTGCACAACCATAGAAACAAAAAATGTACCCCATTTGTGTACAATGGATCAAAATGCAGTCTGGAAAAAAATAATTAAAAGATAAGATGTGTTCACATTAGACAGTCAAAATACTGCTATATACTCACTTCACATGTAAAAATTAAAATCCCCCAAATATTGTTAGGATATTCTAAAATCAGAAAAAGATTGAGGAGGACCCCTGGGTCTCAAGGTCACTTTTATCATGATCATCATGAGAATACCCAGTATTCTCTCCATACTTATTCAGATCTCACACACTTCCATTCACTCTGAGACAGTAATGTGCCTCATCCACTTCCAAGGACTCTACCTCAGTGGCCACCCATCCTGCACAAAAGTGTCCAAATACATCAGCTGTTGCATTCAACTTTTAGTGGCCTACCTTTATCTCCTTAACACACTTGGCCCTGCCCATGCCCAAATGATTTCTTTTTTCCAGTCTATAAGCTTCTGGCAGACCTGACCATGAAGAATTTCAATGCCTTGGCATGAGATACACATCACCTTGAGCTCCAAGTATAGCTCTTCTCTTGGGTTTCTTTTCCAGGGATGAGATAATAGCCTCTCCTCACATTCTTTATGTATGAGAATAAAACTTTAGTGGCCAATATTTCTCCCCAAACACCTGGGATAAGAAGAGATATGATCAGATCATCATGATGAACACTCTTTTAAGAGCTAGCACAGACTGAATCCTAGTGATCCTTAGTTCTTCCTTAGATGTGACAGGCATCTTGGAGCATTATCAGAAGTTCTGCATAAGGACCATGCCTAGGTCTGGATTCAACTACATAGCCTTGCAAAATCTTCCCAACTCCCTGTTACAACATGTCCCTGGCCAGGATCAAAACACATATGCCATTTAGGGAATTTGGAGTTTTAAAAGTTAAATTTTATAGATTACATGAGCATAATTAGCTACTTCTTAAATGAATGAGTGAACAAATGATGAAATGACTTGTATCTGACACTGAAGGTCCAACAAAGAAACTAATAAAAGTCACTCATATTTGACTAGGTAATGAACTGCACATGAGATGCACAATTTTGATGCCTCCCTAATTACTCAGCCAATATTACAATGGCTTCAGTTTCCCAAGAACATCGTCACAGTGGGAGAAGGGAAGGGGAGGGCTGATGGAACACAATTCCTAACAGTCTGCAGAGGTAGGCAGCACTGAGAAAAGTCTGAAAATTTATTTCGCAAAATCTACCTAAAAACAGTTCTGAAGGACATAAGAAGCAGGTGACTCTGAATATTAATGTATATTCATATGTCTAATTAGAGTGTAATCAGCAGAGATGGGCATGTAAATAATAATGTCACCACATGATGTTTACATATGTTTTCCCATCTACAATTTTATTGAACAAATAAATACTTGCAATCATAACTCCAAGAACTTAGGAGGGCAGCTACTACTAACTTTATCTGAGATATCCCATTATCTCAGCTTTGTTGAGGATAGTAATCTGACTTGCTCAAGTTCACAAAGTCACTATTTTCAGGTTTGAGACTCAATATTTCATTCCAGTGTACTTCATTCAACACCACATTTCCAGATGTCATGTGCTATCTTGTTTATTTATTAATTAATTCAAGAAATACTTATCTACACTTATCTATTCTTCTGATAAATATTCACTGCTCAGTATGGGCAATCACTATGGTTACGTTTCTGAGCCATGTCTTTGCCTCCAGGGATTACAGTTAGTACAATTAACCCAGAATTGCAACGTGTATACATAGATAGGGCAGCAATAAAGAAGCACTATTTTATAGTACATAATAAAAGCACTTAAAATGCTTCTTGCTTATGACTATTGCCACTTCAAAACATTACATGGACACAAATTTAAGAGTTTGAAAAGAGAAAGGTATGATTCAACTAACATTCCAGGATTGATAAATTCAGAATTTATTGCTCATTAAAACTCTATTTTAATTATACTAGTTTTTTTTTTTTTTTTTTTTTTTTTTTTTTTTTTTTTATTGTAAACAAATGGGATACATGTTGTTTCTCTGTTTGTACATGGCGTAAAGGAATACCATTTGTGTAATCATAAATTTACATAGAGCAATGTTGTTTGATTCATTCTGTTATTTTTTTCCCTTCCCCCCACCCCTCCCACCCCTCTTTACCCTCTATACAGTAGTTCCTTCCTCTATACTTGCCCCCCTCCCTAACCCTAACTCTAACCCTTCCCTCCCCCCCATTATGTGTCAACCTCCACTTATTAGCGATATCATTCGTCCTTTGGCTTTTTGAGATTGGCTTATCTCACTTAGCATGATATTCTCCAATTTCATCCATTTGCCTGCAAATGTCATAATTTTATCATTCTTTATGGCTGAGTAATATTCCATAGTATATATATACCACAGTTTCTTTATCCACTCATCAATTGAAGGGCATCTAGGTTGGTTCCACAGTCTGGCTATTGTGAATTGAGCAGCTATGAACATTGATGTGGCTGTATTTCTGTAGTATGCAGATTTTAAGTCCTTTGGGTATAGGCCAAGGAGTGGGATAGCTGGGTCAAATGGTGGTTCCATTCCAAGTTTTCTAAGGAATCTCCACACTGCTTTCCATAGCGGCTGCACTAATTTGCAGCCCCACCAGCAGTGTATGAGTGTACCTTTCTCCCCACATCCTCGCCAACACCTGTTGTTGCTCGTATTCTTGATAATCGCCATTCTAATTGGGGTGAGATGGAACCTTAGGGTGGTTTTGATTTGCATTTCTCTTATTACTAGAGATGTTGAACATTTTTCCATATGTTTGTTGATTGCTTGTAGATCTTCTTCTGTGAAGTGTCTATTCATTTCCTTAGCCCATTTGTTGACTGGACTGTTTGAATTCTTGGAGTAGAGTTTTTTGAGTTCTTTATAGATTCTGGAGATTAGTGCTCTATCTGAAGTATGATTGGCAAAGATATTCTCCCACTCTGTAGGCTCTTTCTTCGCATTGCTGATAGTTTCCTTTGCTGAGAGAAAGCTTTTTAGTTTGAATCTATCCCAGTGGTTGATTCTATCTTTTATTTCTTGTGCTATGGGAGTCCTGTTAAGGAAGTCTGGTCCTAGACCAACAAGATGAAGATTTGGACCTACTTTTTCTTCTATAATCTGCAGGGTCTCTGGTCTGATTCCGAGGTCCTTAATCCATTTTGAGTTGAGTTTCGTGCATGGTGAGAGATATGGGTTTAGTTTCATTCTGTTGCATATGGATTTCCGAGAGACTCATCAAGGAAAGAAAATTTCAGACCAATATCCTTAATGAACATCGACGCAAAAATTCTCAACAAAATTTTAGCAAATCGCATACAAAAACATATTAAAAAGATAGTGCACCATGATCAAGTGGGTTTCATCCCAGGGATGCAAGGTTGGTTCAACATCAGGAAATCAATAAACGTAATTCACCATATTAATAGACTTAAAGTCAAGAATCACATGATTATTTCAATAGACGCAGAAAAAGCATTTGATAAAATACAGCACCCCTTCATGCTCAAAACACTAGAACAAATAGGGATAGTGGGAACATTCCTTAATATTGTAAAGGCCATTTATGCTAAGCCCATGGCTAATATCATTCTAAATGGTGAAAAGCTGAAAGCATTCCCCCTAAAAACTGGAACAAGGCAGGGATGCCCTCTTTCACCACTTCTATTCAACATCGTTCTTGAGACTCTGGCCAGAGCAATTAGACAAACCAAAGAAATTAAAGGGATACGAATTGGAAAAGAAGAACTCAAACTATCCCTGTTCGCTGATGACATGATTATATATTTAGAGGAACCTGGAAATTCCACCAGAAAACTCTTAGAACTCATAAGTGATTTCAGTAAAGTAGCAGGTTACAAGATCAATGCCCATAAATCCAACGCATTTTTATACATAAGTGATGAATCTTCAGAAAGAGAAATTAGGAAAACTACCCCATTCACAATAGCCTCGAAAAAAATAAAATACTTGGGAATCAATCTCACAAAAGAGGTGAAAGACCTCTACAATGAGAACTATACAACACTAAAGAAAGAAATTAAAGAACACCTTAGAAGATGGAAAGATCTTCCATGTTCTTGGATAGGAAGAATTAATATTGTCAAAATGGCCATACTACCTAAAGTGCTATACAAATTCAATGCAATTCCAATTAAAATCCCAATGACGTACCTTACAGAAATAGAGCAGGCAATTATGAAATTCATCTGGAAGAATAAGAAACCCAGAATAGCTAAAGCAATCCTTAGCAGGAAGAGTGAAACAGGGGGTATTGCAATACCAGATCTTCAACTCTACTACAAAGCAATAGTAACAAAAACGGCATGGTATTGGTACCAAAATAGAAAGGTAGATCAATGGTACAGAATAGAGGACACGGACACAAACCCAAATAAATACAATTTTCTCATACTAGACAAAGGTGCCAAAAATATACTAGTTTTAATTAAAGCATTTAGTAGAGTTGGTGAAATGCAATTATGAGCAACTGACTTAAGATATGTTATAGGCTAATATTTCTTTAAAAATGCCTTATTGTCACTAGATATGTGCATGTAAAATGAAGTGACATTTTATTTCAAATAAAAAATTGGTACACAGAATATCAAACTGTTGCCATTAAACAGTACATTGTCAACTGAAGTGGAATAAAGTCATTCTTAGAGTCCACCATTCTATGGCTGTTCAGTTTGCAAAGAAATAATTCCTGACCTCACACACACCTTCAATAGCAGCACAGCTTCAGCTAACTGCAGACACCAAGAGAAGATACTAAAGATCTGAGTACTTAAACTGCACCAGTGAATGATGCAGACCTCAATCTTACCCATTCATCTACTGTCAAGCAATGACCATAACCTGGTCTAACACAGCTCGTGAGACAGCCTTTCTCATGTCTCCTGACAATGTCTAAGAAAATATAAAATTCTTATAATAATCTTGGGCACTGAGGATTTCACTATACACAGGGGGATCCTGTGTAAAGTATAGGACAGGGAACTGAGTTAGCAGGCTGGACACTATTTGCTTAACCAACTGAAAACACATTAGAAGAAATGCCAGAGAAGGAGTTTACAATGTACCTAGTCAAACTGACCTGTGAAGTAAAGTATAGAATAAGGAGTAAAATCAATGAAAAATACAGGAAATGAAAGTACACCTCAATAAAGAATTAGAGATTGTGAAAAAAATACCAAGCACATACCTTGAAATGAAAGAATCAATAACCAAATTAAAAATTCAATAGAAAGCATCACCAAAAGCCTAGACCACTTGGGAGTTGGAACCTCAGACAAAGAAGACAAAATATATACCCTTAAAAATAAATTCAACCACCCAGAGAAGATGGAAAAAACCATGAACAGAACTTCTGAGAAATATGGAATAACATAAAAATACCAAATTTAAGATTTATCAGAATAGATGAAGGCATGGAGATAAAAACTTAAGGAATGAACAGTCATTTTAGTGACATAATAGACAATTTTCCAAATCTAAAGAATGATATGGGAAATCAAATACAAGGGACTTACAGGACCACAAGTGTACACAATTACAACAGATC
>NW_027632794.1:0-61479 GCF_902686455.1 Sciurus vulgaris | reverse complement strand
TACTTTGTTTTAATATGTGGTTGTTGTTTAATTTTTGTTTGGTTTGTTTTTAGATCTAGGTTCTTGCTGTGTTGCCCAGATTAACCTCAAGTTCCTAGGTGTAAAATCATTCCCCTGTCTTAGCCTCACCGGTATCTGGGACTACTGGAATGCACTCCCATGAACAGGTTTTCAGGTTCTTATAAGAATATTTGTAATTAAGTTAAATTTTGTTTTGTAGGTCCTTTGTTATATTTTCTTGCATCTAGGTTGATTAGTGCATTCTATTCATTCTTTATTTGATTTTCTAAACTGATGACTATCTAGAGTAAAATGGAATAATGTGTACTGTGGAGATAGATCAGTTGGTAAAGTGCTTGCCTTACAAGAACAGGGCCCTGGGTTCAATCCCCAGCATGGCCAAAAAAAAAAAAAAAAAAAAAAAAAAGAAAAAAAATGAAATAATGTGGAGAAATGAATACTTTGCATTTCGTGAACTGACAACTGTCTCAGGAAGCCTGATGTAGAATGGAGAATATACACTATTTAGCACTCAAATTTCTGTGAGGTAAAAGAGACAAAGAATCTAAAGTAAATTATAAATTTGAATAGCATTTTTCTGATAATGATGTTGAGCACCTTTTATTTAACTTTATATTTGCTTGATTTTTAGGCATTTTACCATACAATATTAGTTTTATTTTCTTTTTTCTTTTTTGATGAGTTGCATGATCTTTATATATTTTGATATTAAACTTTTCTCAGATATGTGATTATCAAATATTTTCTTCAATCCGTGGTCCACTTAGATTTCATTGGTTGATTCCTTGGCCATAAAAATGATTAAGAATTTATTTTCAAATCATCCAATATTTTGGAAAAAGTAAATTTTATAAAAAGAAGAGTAGAGAAAGAAAAGCCTAAGCAAAAGAGCAAAATGAGAAGATACTAAAAATGACCATACCACAGAAAGGATCATCAATGTCAATATTGGTGCTTTCCAAAAGCAAATGGAATTGAAAAAGCTCTGGTAAATTTGACAAGTAAAAATTATGTCAATTATGTACTATATAATTGCCAGCATATGCAAATATATAAAATGATGTCTCACTTAACGGGACTACATTGTAGAAATTTGTTCTAAATGATTCTGCCATTTTCTGAATATCTGAGTTTAATGACAAGAATCTAGTTGATACAGACTATTATGTAACTAGATTTTTTTTTCTGTTTCCATTGTTGTGCGTAAAGTATATCCCTGACCAAAACACTATGATACCACTCATGACTGATGTTATAAAGTTATAGCAACAAGTGTAGACCTCATAATGAAATGAACAAATGGTAGAACTCAAGACAAAATGCTTAATAAGTCACTTGCTATTTAGACAGTAAAAAAATCATAGAAATTACAGTACAGGGAAGAAGAAAAATGGCATTCTTTCCAAAGGAAGATGCTAGGATATTGAGATATTTTTGTAATAATAAAAATGCTATTTACCATAGCGTATACAAATTCATTTTCACATACTAAATACTGAATATAAATATTACAAATAATTAATAGTGAAATATTAAAGAAAATATAAAGTATTCACAAGTTGTAATAAGGAAGAGTGATAAAGGATGCATGTGGTGGAACACACTTAAAATATCCAGTACTCTGGAGACTAGGATAAGAGGATCACAATTGTGAGGCCAACCCAAGCAGCCAAGTAAAATCCCATCTGAAAATAAAATTTTAAAAAGAGCTGAAGATATAGATTGGTAACAGGACACCCTGGTTTCAATTCCCAATGTCACAAAAGGGGGGCAAAATAAATGGTTATTGTTTTTCAAAGTTACACAAAATATTACTTTTAAATCTGTGAATTGTATATTAAAATAAAAATTCTGTATCTCAAATAAGTCCATTGAAGGGTGCAAGGAGAAGTAACAGATTAAATAAACTAATTACCTCACATATAATCAAACACTTATAAGAAGGTAAGAAAGGAGAAACTGCAAAAGAAAAGCAGACAAGAGACTTGAATAACCACTTTAAATAGGAGATAGATATCTAATTTTTCAATAATCAATAAAAACTCAACATCTTTTTTATTATTCATTTATATACAGTGCTGAGAATCAAACCCAGTTTCTCACACATGCTGGGCAAGTGCTATATCACTGAGCCACAACCATAGCCCCAAAACTTAACATCTTTAGAAATTAGGTAATGTAAAATAACCCATATATACAGAAAAAAATATTGGAGACCCAAAATGGAAGACTAGAGGGAGGCTACATTCCTTGTGGCTTCATAACTCAGGTTTCAAGCAGAGGAAAATCTGTTTCTCTGTGAGGCAGTCTTTGCTGCTTATCAATCACCCACTGTTTATCCCATTTGTCCACCTCAATCACCCATAGTCTGCCAGCATATCGACAAATTTTGAGTGCCGATCTCTCACTCACTGCTGCCTCTGCCATTTGCCCATTTGCCTGCCTCTTGCCTGCCTATTACCTGCCTTTCACCTACCCATCACCACCACATGAGGTCCACATGCTGATGGTCTGCTGATAGCCTGCAGACTGGCTGCAGACCACCAGCAAAACACCAGCTGCCAGCTATTACCTAGAAGTCCACTGTCAGGTTTGGTTAGATGTGCATGGCTGCTGTCATTTTAGGACAACAGTTAGGACCTGCATGAACCCTGGCATAACTGACTGCCTTCCCACCTCCAGGACCCCTGGCACAAGCTACTGCGTCCAACATGGAATCGGCACCCACACCCCACATTGCAGCTCCCCATTTGCCAACACATTTGGAAGCCAGTGCATTCATCTTGCATTATCCTGAAAGTGGAAGCTGCTATCATTAGGTGGGACCAATTCCATCCTGAGATGCCTACTGGTGACCGGAAGCTCATTGTCAGGTACCTCTCATGCATCAGGCTACTGAACACTGGGAGGTTTGAATAGTATATGACTGTTATAGTGTAGGTTTTTTTCCTGAAAATTTTAAGTTTTTATTTCTTTATTTTTCTCACTTTATTTTCCTTTTGTTCATCTGTTTCCTCAGAGTCTTTCTCTGCTTTCCATTGCTAACAACCAACTTCTTTTGATTCTGCTTTCACTCTTCCTATGATTTAGTACTTCTAAATACTTTTCTTATCCTTCTAACAGTTACATCCTACACTCCTCCCCATCCTTTGTCCACTAATATAAACTGTAGACCTCATTGCAAATCTATTTGTTTTACTGTAGACAATATTTGAACTCATCCTATTTACTATGACAATATTGTTAACATCTTCATAGGGGCTATTTAGTTTAGGGCTGCATATTTTCTGTACTGGGTACTGATAATATTGATATCCACCTTAAATAAGAGGTTTTGGAAACCTGCAGTGTTACTATGAGTCTGTAGGTGGGAAACTGAAATACCACAGATCTGAACTGCAAGAGGGAAAGATATATGAAGAACATGAGGAAACAATGAAAGTGTTCCAAACAAACCAAGATTCTATATTAATAGAATCCAGTGACAGCACAGTAAAAGAAATATCAGAAAAGGAGTTTAGAATATACTTAATTAAAATGATTCATGAAGCAAAAGATGAGATAAGAGAACAAATGCAGGCAATGAGAAATCACTCCAATGGACAATTGAAAGAGCAACTGCAGGAAGCAAAAGATCATCTCAACAAAGAGATAGAGATTCTGAGGAAAAAAAAACAAACAGAAATCCTTGAAATGAAGGAAAAAATAAACCAAATAAAAAACTCAATGGAAAGCATCATCTACAGACTAGATCACTTGGAAGACAGAACCTCACACAATGAAGACAAAACATTTAATCTTGAAAATAAAATTGACAAAACAAAAATGGTAAGAAATCATGAACAGAACCTCCAATAATTATGAAAGATCATGAAAATACCAAATTTAATAATTTTCAGGATTGAGGAAAGCACAAAGATACAAACCAAAGGAATGAACAACATATTCAATTAAATGATATCAGAAAACTTACCAAACCTGAAGAATGAAATGGAAAAATCAATTACAAGAGGCTTACAGAACACCAAATGCACAAAATTACAACAGAAACTTTATATAATAAGTGTTTCCAATTCAGCCTAAAACATAATTTTACTACATGTATCAGTGCATTATATGTACATTATATGTAATGTTAGTATTTCTGCTTTGAATTCTTGATGTTGCAATGGAATTCCTACTTTATTAAATGTATCTGATATGCTAGTTATTGTGCATGATTTAAACATTTTTTGCTTTCTCCCTTTCCGGTTGTGCACTTTCCTTTACAACAATCCTCTAGAAACAGTTTCTGAGAATTACTGAGTTGTTTGTAAAAGAGATGTACTTAGGGAGTATGCAAAATAATCATTTTAGTAAAAGAAATATAAATTTAAGGCTGGGGTTGTGGCTCAGTGGTAGAGTGCATGACTAGCAAGTGTGAGGCACTGGGTTTGATACTCAGCACCACATATAAATGAATAAAAATAAAAATCAACATCTAAAAAATATTTTTAAAAAATAGATATTTAAAATTTAATACTAACTATGGGAAAAGGGTCCATTGTGTAAAACATAGTTTATCTTTGGATTCAATGTTTATCTTTGGTTTTACAAAGTAGCTTGTGTTTTCAGTGTTTTCTACATAATATGTTTAACTGTAGAGCAATTGCAATACATCAAGAATGAGTAATTTTTCTGAATAAAAATAAAACTAAATAGTATTGATGAACATGGAATAAATGCACTCATGAAGGAAAGATGGCGTTTAAGCTGTTATTCATTTGTGGAAACTCTTTTGCTCTCTGACGTATATGATACACCCCCACAAGAAACAGACTGAAATTACAGCACCTGTACACATGAGGATATAGCCATATTTCTCCAGAGTTGAAACCCAGGAATACAGTTAAAGAGGATGTACACTTAGGAAGAAATAAATAATAAACTGTGGAAAATAATGGCTTCTAGAAGAAACTTTTTTGTTATAGAACATCCAGTTTGACAAATGCTATAAAACACCATGTATATTTTATATCAATGTTATATGAATGTCACACTTCATATGTAAGCATATTTAAAAAGGAAGTGTGCAAAATTTGGGAAAATAAAAATACAGAAGAGCATATAAAATAATTAGTTACACACTCTATGTATAGATAAAACTCATAAAGATGACCATTTTTCCCAAGTTCATCTATAATACCCCATCAAAATTCAAACCATGTTTTGCTTTTAATTAAAGAAGGAATGAAAGCAAAAAATTCTAAAATTCTCCTGAGGGATGAATGCACATGACATTACCTAAGAACACTCTAAAATATAAGAGAAAAAGTAACAGCTATCATTCATTACCTAACACTAATATATATTATCAAATTACATTATCACAGTAATTTAAAGACCAAGAAGTCACAATACAGAAAATTCCATATGTATGTAAATAATTTTATTAAGTGCAATGAAATGACCTATGTAAATCCAACTACATCAAAAAAAAATATTTACTGTGATTGAATGTTACAACCCAACCTGAAGGCAGATGTTATAAGAAGAGGCAAAGATCACTGGTAGGGCTTGTGTGTAGAATGTGTGTAACACTGGAATTAGACCCCAGCATTCCCCCAAAAGCAGATATTAAGAAGGATGATTTTTGAAATATAACAGAATATGAGCCTTGTGACTCTCCATCCACTCATGAATGCATCAAATATACATCTACCACTGTTTTGAGTTCCTCTTTAAAAAAAATCAGAGTCATATACATTGGACAGCAAAAACAAAAGAAATCTACCATCAGATGAGTAGGAAAAGTTGGGTTACACTTAGACATTAGCCTTCCTTGAACAATGTACCATATATTTGGGACAGAATACCTAAATCTGATGTCACTCTAATAGAGGAAAACTGATTGTGGTCATAAATATATCACATATAACTCTAAATTGCCTGTAGTTTATTAATTTATCTGGTGCTCACAGAGGAAGGGACTAGATATACACAAGCATCAAGACCAGAAAAAGGGATGTTTCTCTAGAGCCATTCAAGATCCCTGGGCTTTATTCCATGTGACCAGGGCAGAAGAGGATTTAAATCTCAAAGGTCCTAGTTTATCCCAAAAAGGTATTTGTCTGTACACTCTGCACACTGTTGTTGCTAACAGTTGATCTCTATATAGTCAGCACTAAAGAGTTAGTAGGAGAAAAATAGTCCACAACTGGCAACCCAAGTGGGAGTTCAGCAATTCCTGAGCCCTGTACCCTAACTCAGTTCAGTAATAATCCCCGGCCTAACCATTTCTTTCTATAAGAAATTTTCCCAACTTCAACTTTTCCATTCAATGGACTACATCCTAAACCACCAAGCTTTGGTAGCTATGCCAAATATGCATTTTGTATCTCCCAAGATCACTAAGGAGTGGCTTCGCATCAGTTTGCAAGCATTTCCATGGGTCACAATCCCCTCCAGGAATGAGGAAAAAGGGTTAAAGCACAGATCTCTGTTTATTTCTAAAAAGGTTTACATAACCTTTTTCCAGTGAGTACAAGGCAGCCTGAAATCTAACAAACTTGCATGAAGAATTTAGTGCACCATTCAACTATAAGACCTTCTGCAATCTGAGCACAGATGTTAGAATGGCTATCAAACAATTGAAGAAAAGTAGTACTCCAATTATATGGAAAGGAAAGAGAGAAACACATTATCACTGTGTAAGAATATAAATTTGGTACAGCCATTAAAAAAAGCATTGAAAGTTCTTAAGAACTAACAATAATAACTCTGATTTCATTTCCAAAATAGGTAAAATCAGTATGTTAAATGATTGCATTCTTATCTTCACTGTAGCAGCATTCATAATAGCCAAAATAAGACAACAACTCAAGTGCCTTTTGGATGAAGGATACAACAGGAGACTTTTCCCAGCTTTAAAGCACTCAGATACTTCCTTGGGAAATTATACTCCCTAAATTTATAAGTCCCAAGTACTGATATTCACTAGACTCTCAAAAAATATTAGATGTGCAAGTTGTGGGATTCTCATATCAGACAGTTGTAAAACACAGGACCAAAAAAAAAAAAAATACAAGAGGGAGAATGATAACCCTCTGTCATAAATTCTATAAGGGGGACTCTCAGCACGAAGACATTCTGACAAGTTGTCCTGACTTGGAGAGACAAAGGGAGGACAGAAACTCATATATTTTGGTAAAGGTTGAATGATTTTTCTCTATTTTCTATCATGTGAAATGCTCATAAACAAACAAAAAATTCTTTTCTTTTGATTTTTTCTATGGTACTGGGGATTTGACAGAGGGTCATGTTAAATCTGAGCCCATACTCAACCCCTGTTTTAAAATTTTGAGACAGGACTTTCTAACTTGCCTATAGTCTACCTAAATTCCAAGTGTGATCTTGAAATTGCAATCTTCCTGCCTTAGCCACCTGAGTCTCTGGAATTATAGGCATGTGCCACTGCACCCAACCAGAAAATAAATATATTAAGAAGTTCCATCCAGTTATTGGTAAAATAATTTAAAATCACTGTGCTTATTTTAAATGTAATATGGCAAAAGCAATTGATAATACTGGGGAGAGGGAAATTTGTCTTTGGAATATGGACAGGGAACTGGAATTTTAGGAGTTTATTGACATATATACATAAAGATTTAGGCTAGGAATTAGGGTTGTGGATTTGACATTTTGTTTCCCATTTATGTAGAATATTAAGGAGGATACAGTAAGTGTGGCACACATCTATAATCCCAGCAACTCAGAAAACTGAGGCAAAAGTTCAAGGCCAGACTCAGTAACAGTCTCAAAATAAAAAATAAATAAAAAGCATGATGGATGTAGTCACAGTGGTGAAGGATCTCTGGGTTCAATCCATGGTACCAACATCCCCCCAAAAATTAAAGAAAAGCAAGCTGAGAAGAAAGAACTGAGACCCCTATAGACCATAGTCCCCTCATGCAAAAAATCAATACATGGAGTTGAGATTCTGATGATTATCACACTCCTTAATCCACCACACAGTCTGGGAAGGTGCTGGAATGCTGCCATATATGTGCTTATGTAGAACTTCAGGTAGGGGCTGCAGATACATTGCAGGGATAGACAGGACTCCCAATGTCTACTGCTGACATACACCCCACTTGACTGTCCAGTGGGGAATTCAGAGCTGACCTGCCTCAGAGGAACACCCAGGCCTGCAGATACTAGAGATTACCATATAGATGCTAGTCCAAAATTGCAGATCCCAACAGAGTCACTGCAGTCAATTTCAAGCAGCCTCACCCCTTGTCTCAGGGTGCCACTGCACACTAACCATTTATTGGCTTTTTGCAGGTCTCAGTGTTCTCCCCATAGATCCTCCTGCACCTCCACAGCAGAACAAATGATGTCCCCTGAACATGAAAGAGGGAGCCTAGACATGGATACCAACACTGGCAGGCTCCAGAGACAAAAGTCATACCAGATGGCTAAGCCTGTTTCTCTTCACTGACTATGTGTTGCATTGGACAATGCTTACCTAAAAGCTTCTGAATAGATAGGGTTTATGTCTTCACATGCTCAGACTGAGTCTAGTGAGTCTTCTGAGTGATAGGAGGTGACATCAAATTTATAAATGAATGAAGTCACAATGGCAGGTTCTTGAATGCAGCTTTTTTTTTTTTCCTGTTGAGGTGCTAGGAATTGATCCTCAGACTGCAGCTAATTGAAAGAAGAGTTTCCTTGGAGAAGTGGAATCCAGCCAAATTAGGAGGATTGTGCATTTTACCTTGCATAAGACCTTTGCAATTTGTGGATTATATATGTCTGTATATGATTCATGGATGGAAACAATTGACTACACTGTAAAATTTTATTTAACTTCCCTGCTTTCTTGTGATGAAACAGATTAAACATTGAACTGGGAAGGAACCCTCTATGGCAGAATTATCCAATGATAATAATATGCAAGGTGCAAGGGTAATTAAATTTTTCTAGTATTCACATAAAAATAAATAGAAATTGATTTTAATAACATAACAATATATCCAATATGGGAATATTAACATTATGTGACCAAAATATATTATTAATGAAATACATGAGTTGGTGGGAAAGCACTCTCAAAACTATGTCAAGCCTCCAGAATATCTCAGTTCACAGGACCACATCCAACTTTGAGAGCTATGCTTCCCCTTGACCTCAGGGAGATAAAGGTCCTGACCACTGCTTTTTATGCTAGAAGTGAGGGATAAAATTCCTTACCAATATTTCTTCTTAAGTTCAAAAAACAGGAGAGGCACTGCCCTGAGTGAGAGCAGAGAGCTTCAATCAGAAAATTTCCAAAAGTAGACTTTTTTCCAAAAAATGCTGGCCAGAGTCCATTCAATTCAGTTATCAGCAAACAAACCAAGATGAAGCTTCAGGAGTTGGGGGTCTATGTTATCATATCCACACCTTTGAATCTATAATTTAAATGCACTAAAGATAAACTTTTTATTTTGCAATTTGGTCTTAGACCTAATGGCTAGTCTATAACATTTTTTTCCTCCTAAGATTGATACCCATCAACCAATAAGCAAATGGGCTTGGAATCAAGATGAATTGCATTTCCAGGTATGGTGGCACACAAATGAACTCCCAGCAGCTCAAAAGGATGAGGTAGGAGGGTTGTGAGTTCAAAGCCAGTCTCAGCAACTGAGCAAGACCCTGTCTCTAAATAAAATATAAAAAATTGCTGGGGATGTGGCTCAGTGGATATGTGTCCCTGGATTAAATTCCCAGTACCAAGGGAAAAAAAAAAAAAGGGTTGAATTTGAAAGCCCATATAAAAATATGAAAGACATATTTTTCTTATTATTTTAGGACTTAGTGACAGTCAAGAAAGCAGGATTTCTACTTGTGTGCCTGTTAAGTGTTTATACATACTACTATATATCTTTTTTATGATTTATGTATTTGTGTAGAGTGTCTTTTGCTTGCCATCTGATATCTGCTATGGAATGAACCATGGCCAGGATGTGATAGGTTAAAGTCTACTTCTGGAAACTTTCTGGTTAAAGCTGTCTGCTCTCATTCAGGGCAATGTGTTTCCTATTTTTTTTTTTTTTTTGACATGAGAAGAAATATTGGTAAGGAATTGTAATTCTCTCCTGAAAGAAAAGCAGGCAAGAGACTTGCCTGCAGCTATGTCTGTATATATGTAAACAAAACCTTTTCACATAGCTAACTGGTTATGAAATTTCCTATCTGGGACCTATGGAAATCCTGGTTCAGTTTATAACAAGGACATACATGATCCAGAATTAATCTCAGTGTTCCTTTATGAATCAGCAATTGATACAGGTTTCTATGTCATTTTCTAAACATAGCTGAACATGGGTTATATAGGCATGGAGCAGAGAACTATTTTATTGGGGACATAGAATAAAAGGAGGACAAGGAGAAACATGTTAGTTGCACCACCTTAAACCACTACAGAATTGGAATCTGGAATTCAGATAAGGAAGACTCAATCTTTAAATTCAGGTATGTGTATCACATGGGTGCCTACAGTGAAAAGGTCATTACAAGATTTGAAAGAAAATTCAAGTGAGTGGCAGACAATGGATCAACAATTAGTATCTGCATGGTGTCTTCCAGGTTTTTTGTCCAGCTGTGGGCCACAGCACATGCTTATATTGGTAGCCTCCATAAAGCACATTATCCATCTTTATCCTTGAAAATTATTCCCATTGTAGAGATGAGAAAACACAGGTTTCTGGACAGTAAATGGTAACTCAGCAGCACACAGAGATCTACTCAGAGACAGAACTATATGAAATCCCTTCAAAGCTTCTCAAAGGCCGGTTAGTTCTTGATATGAGGATGATGATCTGAAGAAATATTATTTTCTTCCCATTTTGAAGAGAGTGCCTAGAGAAGACATCACAGAAGCAACAGATTTTTTTTCTTCTACCATATTAATGAACTCTTCAGAAAAAGCTCTACCAACCCAGATTCTTTATGAGGGTAAATATTTGAAAACTACCAGGTACAAAAAAAGCACATAACAGGCCCAGAGCCTGAGTATGACTCAGGAAAAAAATTAATCTAAAAGGCATATAATAAATTGAAAAAATATGTAACTATTTCTAAAAATAAATGTTCTCTTGTTGCTATCTCCACAGCATGTCATTCAATAAATAATAAATCACATGTGAATATTTCTTATCCCATGTGATTTTGTATTAAACTCCAAAATCCAGACAGTAGAATGCATGATCCACTGTCAAAAACATTAAAAAAAAGAAAAAAACACTTAAAGAAAGAGAAGTGGATGTTTTTGTGAATGTGTCATTCAACAATTTACTTACCAAATTATTTTGAGGAAATATATTCATTTCCTACAGCCATGAGAAAGAGAGGCTTGCCTTATTCATCTTTCCTGTTAGAATTTTCAAAGATAAGCTCTAGAATTCCATTTAAAATAATCTCCAAATATAAGACAGGCAAGAAACCTATAATGTATACTCAAGGAAAGAAAAAAGGCAAATCAATGTTTTTTAATAATTAAAAATAGCATCATTATTTCCTGAAATCTAATTCTGTCTTTTATCTTTGAATCCAGAAACCACAAAAGAAAGGTAGGTAAGAGCCTTGAACAACCAATTCATATAGGAGATATGTAAGTGTTCAGTAAGTATAAAAAAAAAAAAATCAGCATCTTTAGAAATTAGAGAAATATAAAATAAAATCTCATCATAGACAAAACTAAATAGTATTGTTGAAGATATAATACTCAAAATCTCAAGAGGAGTTTACGTTATTCTCTACTTGTGGAAACGTTTTTGCTACTGAAGATACATGATACTACCCACCACAGAAACACTGAAATTATAGCACATGTGAACATGATAACCAGTACGAACAAAAGAGAACTGATCCAAACACTTGAAACACAGGCAGAAGGTTCAAGAGAATGTTCATATGGAAAAAGAGAAATAGTAATTTCCTAGTGGAGAAAATGGTCACTAGGGGTCAGTCACATTTTTGGCCATGGTATATTCAGTTTAAAAATGGTATAAAACACCATATTTGTTTTATATAAGTACAATATGCATATGATGTATTCACAAGTATACATGTTTAGAAAATAGGTGAACTTATGAGAAAATAAAATTCATCAGAAGCACAAAAAAGACAATTACAATCCCATGTGTAGATAAATCTCATCAATATATCAAGATGACAATTTTCCCCAAATTAATCTACAATATATTAATCAAAATCACAATGTACATAAATGACTATATTACAGTGAATTCTACCTTTATGTGTATCTATATAGCAGTAATTTTTTAAAAACAATAAATAGAAGGAAGACAGGAAGGTAGATGGAGCATGAAAGGGAAACAACTGGGCACTTAAGTGAAGAAAATTATAATCCATGCCTGCATGATAATGTCAAAATGAATCCAAATATTAGGTATAACTATAATGCAGTAAATAAAAAAAAATGGGAAATTAATTAAAAATTTAAATGAAAACTAGCTCGCTCGGGAATAAGCAAAGTTCCCATAGACCAGACCACAGCTCCTGTCTGGGAAGATGCTGGGCCACAGGCACAAACCTGCCAGATAGGATTTGAGTCAGGGGCTGAGGGTCCCCTGCAGGGATAAGGAAGGCTGTGAGGGGTCTCTGCCACTGATATGCTACCCACCTGGATGGACAGTGGTACCCCCAGAAGAGGGCTCAGACCTAGACTTGAGAGATTGCCTGGAGTCATGGCCACCAGCTCCTGTTCCCATCATAGCCAGTACCTGGTACCAAGAGTCTCTCTCCCACAGCCTCCCTCCCCAGACTCATGATGCCACTGCACACTCACCATTTTCTGGTGCTCAAAAACCAGGCCTGCTCCCTGGGGATCTTCAGCACGCCCCCCCAGCAGAGTAACTGGGGACTACAGAGAGTGAGAGTGAATCCTAGTGCCCAGTGACAGGAATGGCGGATGCAGGAGAAAAGAACCCAGCCAGATTGTGGAAGCCCACCCCCTCCTCGCTGGCTGCACACAGGATTGGACAGTTCTCACTTAGTGCTCCTGAATGGACAAGACTTCAGACCATGCCCACAATCTTAGCACAGGGAAACTTCTTTTTGAGTGACAGGGAGTAATGTCCAATCCAGGCATAAATAAGGCCAGAATGACAGGTTCTTGGTTGCACATTTTTTTTTTTTCTTTTGAGATCTGGTAATTACACCCTAAAGCCACCAAACAGCAGGACATTTGCTTCACCTTGCATATAAGGTCATTTCAGTATATGAATTATTTTTGTCTGTATATTATTCATGAATGAAAATAATGTGATGACAATTACTATAAGATTTTATTTAACTTTTCTGCTCTCTGGTCCTGTTAGAAGACAGATTGAACATTGAACTGGGAAGCAATCTGTATACCAACAATGTCGACTGAAAACAACATGTAAGGCACAAGGGTAATTGAAGTATTTCTAGTATTCAAGTTAATAACATAAAAAGAAACAGTTAAAATTCAGCATATACAGAGTAGTAACTTTATGTGACTAATACACAGCACAGGACCTACTTATACCAATATTTCCCATGAAGCCCTTAGCCAATTGAGTCCTCTGAAAACATCCAATTGCAAATATGAGAAAACATAGACTTGAAGATATCAAATGGCTTCTCAGCAACATGTGTGAAAACTGAGAAGTGCCCAGGACAGAACTGTATGAAATTCCTTCTAATCTTCTCAAAGTCTGTTTTGCTCCTGATAAAGGGACACTTAGAGAAATTAACTTTCTTCTCCATTTTATTATTTTTTTTATTTTTTTTATTGTAAACAAATGGGATACATGTTGTTTCTCTGTTTGTACATGGAGTAAAGGCATACCATTTGTGTAATCATAAATTTACATAGGGTAATGTTGTTTGATTCATTCTGTTATTTTTTCCCTTCCCCACCCCTCCCACCCCTCTTTTCCCTCTATTCATACAGACTTGGTTTTTGAGAAACCAAGGACTTTACTCATCTGACCTATAGTTTAATGGGCAGCTGAAGTTGGATGGTCTGACAACTTGGCAAAAAAAAATAAATCACAGCATTCATAGTAGAACAGGACTTTGGAGAAGTTACTGCATAGAAACCTGAAAATTCACTGGACGTTCAACAGTAAGGTGTGTGTGTGTGTGTGTGTGTGTGTGTGTGTGTGTGTGTGTGTGTGTGTGTGTCTGAAAGGAGAGAGAAAAGCAGACCAACATTTCAGTACACTGAAATAACAAGACATGAGACTTAAATTAATGTGCTTAATAATGTGATTAAGCATTTAGAAAAATCATATTAAGGTAGCCACAAAAGTCTTCCGTGGTGAAGATTAGTTGCTTGAAACTAACTCATACTTTCAGCAGACCTCAACTGCATACCTCGTTGTATATTGAAGTTTGGTGATTTCTGGGAGAGTGAAAAGAATGAAGACCAGCCTTGGGTTTGGGGCACAGTCATAGACACTATAAAGGGCAGAGGATATGGTGTTTTTTGACAGGCGATAACAGAAGTTAGGTTGTAAAGTCAGCTAACTGGCGCCATCTGGCATATCTATCTCACTTAACATTTCTCCACAATGGGCTCTTCTTGACCCGAAACCTACAGAACGCACATTTTTCTTTAAAATTTAACCTTTACCCAGTCTCCTGTTACTGTGATAAACCATGACCTCCAGTAACCTTCTACTATGACCCTAATCACATGCCTAAGCTATAGTAAATCACACAATACTATTAAGAGCTAGGCCATTAACTTTAAAACAAAATCTCTATCTTTAAAAGAACTAAGGCTTTTCTATTAGAACTA
This sequence comes from Sciurus vulgaris, assembly GCF_902686455.1. Classification (NCBI taxonomy): domain Eukaryota; kingdom Metazoa; phylum Chordata; class Mammalia; order Rodentia; family Sciuridae; genus Sciurus; species Sciurus vulgaris. Next base: position 46,637 of record NW_027632794.1, on the reverse strand, counting down.
AATATAGTGTACTTCTATTGAAAGGTTATTACTTTATAGAGGGAACTAAATGTAACAGGTATTTAAATCATAGAGACTAGAGAAAATCACTTACGGGTAACTAGATAATTGGAAGTCTTGTAAAAGCTAACAAAAATATCACAAGACATGTTGCTTCAGAATGTTCACCGTTCCCCATAGGAAAATTAGTGTTTAGTGTAATCAATAGAACTTATTTTGTTGGAAATGATTTGACTCCTGTGAATTGTTTGTGTTCCTACCATCCCTCAACTGAGAAGCTTTATTGAGCATAATCACTCACTGTAGCAAGGTGAGTTTCCATTAGAAAAACAAGAAAGGGAAAAAGTCAATATTTTGAAGAAGGGGCTCCGGCTTTACTCAACTTATGACGAGTCCTTGCCAGCGTCTTCCAGGGAAAGCCTTAGCAGAGCCCAACTTACGACGAGTCCTTGCCAACATCTTCCAGAGGAAGTTTCCAACCTCTGGCATGGACTGTTATCCGCTAGGCACATTCCCTTGGCATGAGTTCTATACGCCAGGCGCCCCCGCAGTTCCCCCTTTTTTGTTTTGAAGATCAAAAAGACCTTTTTGAATTTGAAGGCCCTTAATAGCCCTTGTTAAAAGTCGAAGGATGACTGGAAGACAAAGAATCATTATAAAAATGCAAAATCCAATTAGAGCAAATTGTAGAATAGTGTTAAAAAGGGTACTATCAGTAATAGTTTTCTTAATATTAGTAAAAATATCCATGGGAAGGTTGGCATCTGGAGCAACAGCAAGATGTGCTTGACTCAAATCTTTTATTTTTTGTTGCAAATCTAAGATATCCGGAGCTAAATTAGTATTATTCCATATACCTTTAAGATGATTTTGAACCTCAGACCAATGAGTAGTGTTATCAGCTTCTAAAGGAGTAACACAAATCCATTTGTAGTTAGCATGACACCTAGTGGTCATTCTGGTTTGTATATTCTGAATCTTATTCCCTATAAAAAGAACTGCTTCTTCAAGAGCATTGATCCGAATCTCCAATTTCTTATCAATTTGCTCCTGGGTAGCTAGAGCCACGGAAACATTATGCGAGAGATCATTAACATGAGAAGCAGTATGGATTTGCTGTACTAAAGCAGTAGTTGAAACTGCTAATGCTGTAATGATACTGATTAAAGCTGTAATTCCTAAAATTAGCGCTGCCACAAAACGTTTTGGTCTCATTAACTCATTTAGGTTTTTTAGAATTTCAGTCCCTGGATCATCATACCAAGTCTCTTTTAAAGTTACAGGTAGAATAACATAAGGAGGTTGATGTACAATAAAGAATACCTTTAAATCCTTGTCAAATGTAGAGTTAATACAATTAGTTAACACACAATTCTTACATCGTATGTCATAGGCATCATTGTTTTTTGTAATGTTAACATTAGAAACAGAACCTAATAAGATAGCATGGGGAGCATTAATACAAGCTCTAATATTATAAGACTCAACCTTAGTAGTCTCAGGCCTATTTAATTTCACTACATCAATAGCTGCAAGCAATCTATATAAATCTGGAAAATATGAACGTTTGTCATGTTTAAGAACAGATTGAAAAGCCGGAGTTACCCAGCCGGGAGTAAACCACCTATGTAGGGGCTCTCCAAAACCTAACTCTTTTGATCCAGAAAGAGTATACATTCCATCTGGCTTTTGATTTTCCTCAAGTATTTTTGGTTTATAATCAGTCCAGGGAGAAGATACAGAAAAATCTTTGATTAAAGTATGAGAATCCCTTGGGTTAAATATTACAGCTGATTGTGAAAACCCACAAGTAATCCATTTGGGAAAATCAACATGGATGTCTATAGTATTCCAATAACCATCTGGATGCTTAGCCTTTGGTTCACATTTTGTAACCATTTCAGGAAGACTTTCATTTATATAAGTTTCATTATAATTATTATAACCAATTGATATCATTTCTAAAGTCCAAATATATCTTTTAACTGGATCGAACTTGGGAGAATCAGTTAAATAAGTTCTATAACTAAGAGGAAGACATCCTAATGGCAAATGTATATTATCCAGAGAAAAGCACAAAGGAGTCTCTTCCGTTAATCCATGAAAATTAACTGTATCTGCCATCTTATGAGGAATAAAAGAATCAGATACACCTCCCATGAGTTCTGGATGACTAGTAAATATTTTTACGTTGAGTCTACTCCACGAGCTTGCATGCAGCAATGGAGGATTAGGAAAATAGGTCCAATAAGCCTTTTCGGCGTCAATTTGGTCATTCATAGCATGTACAGGCAACACCTGAACAGTGAGCAAGGAAAGCATAGCCAAGAAAACCAGTTCAGGTGTTTTAACTTTACCCGAACTAGTCACCATACGCTCAGCCTCAGAAGTTAAACGTTTTAATTGTCCCCATGATGGAAAGGGAGAATGACGAGTGGAGTGAGCCTGGGGAAGACGCAATTCGTCCAATCTTCGTGTTAAAACATCATCCGGGATCGAACTGGTCGGGTAAGGTGTTCGAGAATTCCTCCTCCTTCTCGGGTGACGTCTTTTGTTTGACTTCATCTGCATTGATGTGTCTGATCAATCTATCAGGAATCCACAGCGGTGTTTCTGCGTCCTGTGGAAAAACACAAGCATAGCCTCGACCGGATGTTAAAAGAACATCAGGTCCTTTCCATTGTCCTGTAAGTAAATCTTTCCATTTAACCATAACAGCTGGATTGGGACTTTGTTGTTCCCAATGTCTCATCATAGGAGTTATTCCTTGTTTATCAGCATTTAAATGATTAAGAACAAAAAGAGCATGTTGTAGGATATGATGAGGGGAAGAATATTTTAATTCCCCCTCTTTAAGTTTATTAATCTGTTGTTTTAGACGTTGATGACTTCTTTCTACAATAGCTTGTCCTTGAGGATTATATGGAATACCTGTAGAATGGCTAATATTAAAACGTGAACAAAAATCCTTAAATGCTTTTGAGGTATAAGCTGGAGCATTGTCAGTTTTAATCTTTTTAGGCATGCCTAACATAGCAAAACATAGGAATAAATGTTGAATGACATCTTTACAAGCTTCTCCTGTCCGAGCGGAAGCTACAATAACATGAGAAAAGGTATCAACCGTAACGTGTACAAATGATAATTTCCCAAATTCCGTGATATGAGTAACATCCATCTGCCATAAAACGTTAGGGAGTAAGCCTCTTGGATTAACCCCCAACTGTGGAGAAGAAAAATATTGAGGACAGACATGACAAGAACGAACAATCTGTCTAGCTTCTTCCCTGGAAATATGAAACTGTTTCTGTAGAGCAGAAGTATTTTGATGATGATTTTTATGTGAAAGGATGGCTTCTTCTTTAGCTGTTAAAATAAAAGGTTTAGTCAATAAGTCCGCTTGAGCATTTCCTTCAGCCAAAGGTCCGGGTAATTTAGAATGTCCTCGAATATGACCTATAAAAAAAGGTAAATGTCTTTCTTGAATTAATTTTTGTAAGAGAGAAAGTTTAGGCGCTATGGTTGAGGAATCTGAGATGGTTGCAGTTTCAATAACAGGAAACAACTTTACAATGTAAAGTGAATCAGTATAAAGATTAAATGATTGACTAACATTACTGAAGGCATAAATAACTGCTTCTAGTTCGGCTCTCTGTGCTGAAGTTTCTGTTGTCCATTGAACAATGGGTTGATTATCAATTAAAGTTACAGCTTTGCCATTTGAAGATCCATCTGTAAAAATTGTAATAGCATTAGATAAAGGGAAAGAAGAGGTCCATTTTGGAAAAATAATGTTAGTTTCCTGTAGAAAATGTAAAATAGGATCATTCGGTAAATGAAAAGAAATTTTTCCCAAAAAATTACAGAAAGCTACAGTCCAATTGTCATCAATTTGCATTAAATGTTCAAATTGTTCCCTTGTATAAGGAATAATAATTTCATGCATTTCCTGAGCAAATAATTCTTTACTTCTTTGTCTAGCTTTAAGTACTAATAAAGCAACCATGGTAGGATAAGCTAGGAGAATCTTTTTTCCAGTAACAGGTAAATGAATCCATTCAATAGGATCATTTTGCCACAAACATCCAGTTGGAGTATGCTTAGTTTTTAAAATAATAAAATACCATGGTAAGGCATAATTAATTTGTTGTAAATAATGATGAGAAATGGCCTGTTCAACAACACGTAAAGCTTCTTTTGCTTGATCAGTTAAAGTCCTAGGGGAAGTTGGGTTAGAATCTCCTTTTAGTATTTCAAACAATGGCTTTAAATCCCCTGTAGATAATTTTAAATAAGGTCTAATCCAATTAATATCTCCTAGAAGTTTTTGAAAATCATTTAAAGTTTGTAATTTATCTTGCCTAATTTGTAATTTTTGAGACATAATTTTATCAGTTTTAATTGTTCTTCCCAAATAATTAAATGGAGGTTCATGTTGAATTTTTTCAGGGGCGACTACAAGACCCCAAGTTTGTAAGGTTGTAATGACAGTCTTTAAAATCTGTTTTAAAATATCCATAAGGGGATGAGCAAGTAAAATATCATCCATATAATGAATCATATAACAATCTGGGTAGGCTTCTCGACAAGTTATCAGGGCTTGATCTACAAACTTCTGACATAAAGTTGGACTATTTTTCATTCCTTGAGGCAATACTTTCCACTGATATCTTTGATAAGGTCTTTGTAAATTAGGAGAAGGCAGACTAAAAGCAAATCTCCATCTGTCTTGTTGAGCCAGAGGAATGGTAAAAAAGCAATCTTGTAAATCAATAACAATAATATGATATCCTTTAGGAACAGCTACTGGAGATGGGAGACCAGGCTGTAATGCCCCCATAGTTTCCATAGTATCATTAACAGCTCTGAGATCCTGCAAAAGTCTCCATTTTCCTGATTTCTTTTTTATAACAAAAATAGGAGTGTTCCAAGGACTAGTGGAAGGCTCTATATGTCCCAGAGCAAGTTGTTCTTTAACTAACTGAGTAGCTGCAGCCAATTTCTCTTTAGACAGGGGCCACTGTTCCACCCACACTGGAATGTTGTTTTTCCAGATTATCGGGTCAGCCTGTCTGGTAACAGAGGCCCCTAGGAAAAAGGCGAGTCTGATTCATCAGTCAGTGTAATATTTAACTGTTCCATTAAGTCTCTACCCCACAACGTAAAGGGGAGGGAAGGAATCACATATGGCTGAAAAGTCCCTGCTTTATTTTTATCTTCCGATTCCCAATGAAGTATCTCTGCACTTTTAGCTACGTTAGATGCAAGTCCCAAGCCCACTAGCGTAGATGGTGATTTAGTAGTCGGCCACGAAGGAGGCCAGTCATGAGCTGCAATGCAAGTAACGTCAGCTCCAGTATCTAACAACCCCTTGAACTCCTTACCATTAACTTTAATAACTTTCATAGGTCTTTGCTCTGATATTTTTTGAATCCAAGCTACCGTGTTAGTAGAGCCAAAACCATCAGTTCTTTTTCCTTGTAAAACTGGATTAGGCAACTTTAAGTATGGCAATAACAGTAATTGTGCTATTCTCTGTTGAGGGAAAATCTGAATTGTTTTAGTAGGAGGCGAAACCATGATCTTAATCTCTCCTTGATAGTCAGAGTCGATAACACCAGGAATAACTTGTAAGCCTAGTTTTGCCATGGAACTGCGCCCGATAATGAGGCCCATATGTCCTTCTGGAAGAGGACCATAAACTCCTGTAGGTATTAAGGACACTTCTGATTCTGATGTTAAAATTAAATGTTCAGAGGAAGGTAAATCTAACCCTGCACTCCCTGGGGTCCCTCTGGCCAGGTCATTGACTGTTGTTTTACAAACGGGTTGGTCGTTCCCCAATTGTTTTTCGGGGCCTGGGGAGGGCCCCATAACCCGTTTTTTGGCTGAAAATTATCAATTGGCGTCACAGGGACAGTTTCTTGATTAGACCCTGGAGCAGTAAGTATTGATCCATCCTTATGGAATCTGGAGCGACACTCTCGGGCCCAATGAAATCCCTTTTGACATCTGGGACAAATAGTTTTTGGAGTTCCAGCATTAAGTGCAGGCTTATTTTGTGGTTGAAAATTAATATTAGGAGGCCGAGAGGGACACTCCCTACTAAAATGACCTAATTGGCCACAAGAAAAACAGTTTCCTGGAGTGCGAGAAGACCTTGGCTGATTTCCTTGAGTGTTTTGGGGTTTTCCCTGATTGATATCTTTTAAATATTGGGCGTAAGTTTTTCCTTGAAAAGCAGCTGCCATAATCATCCCTTGAATATGAGCTGGACTCGTGTCCATGCAAGTTTTTATATAATCAGATAATGTCCCTGTCCTTCTAATAGGTCTTAAGAGAGCCTGGCAAGTAGGATTAGCATTTTCAAATGCTAATTGTTTTAACAATATTTCAGCAGCCTCAGGATTAGTAATTATTTTTGAAATATTTTCCTCCAATTTGGCTAAGAAATCTTCATAAGGTTCCATACCTCCTTGCTTAATATTACTTAAAAAGGATGTTTTAGTATCAGGGGACGGAAGGCGTCTCCAGGCAGCTACAGCCAATTTTGAGACTTCCTCCAACACTTTTCTTGGCAATTTAATTTGTTCAGCTGGGGAAGCCCAATCATCAGTTCCTAATATTTGCCCCAGTAATATTCTATTTCTATCTCTAAGACCTTTAGCCAATTGAGATTGTAAAGTCATTTTTGCCTGCTCTTCATATTCGGTTTTCCATAGTAAATAATGCCCGGGAGTTAAGCAAGAACGAGCAGTTTGTTGCCAATCAAAAGGCGTAAGCCACTGAGAGCCAATATTTTCTACTAACTGGAGGACATAAGGAGATGTTGGTCCTAAATCTTTCACAGCTGTTCTTAACTCTTTAATTATCTTGAATGACAAAGGCTCCCATTGAGGTTCTCCTCCTTCATCGATAGCCCAAATCACTGGGCAGCAAAGACTAAGATCTCCGACCTTTTGTGCCTCTGCCACAGCCCCTAAAAATCCTACTTTTGCTGCTAAATTTTGTTTAGGTGATTTTTGTTTATGAGTAACAGGGGCCACAAAAGGAGGATAGTCCTCATTATGATATCTAAAAGCAGCCTCCTCCAAGTCTTCCTGATCTGAGGGTGACAATTGATCGGGATCATCGCCTTCCTGAATTCCCTCATCATCAGTTTCATTAGTATCACGATTCTCACCCTGTGTTTCTTGATTATCTTCAGCAGAGACTGCTATGACCTGATCATTAGTAAGCTCCTGATCACTGGTCGGGGACAACAGTAATTTTCGTTCCAATTGCTCAGCTGGTGGTTTTGTATCAAAACAATCCCTAAATAAACCCCATAATGCAAAAGCATCCTTAGGAACTCTCTCATTTCCATATAACTTATAATAACTTTTCATATCACGACCGACCTGTTTCCATATTTTTAAATCAAGAGCGCCTCTGTCTGGAAACCATGGTGAACATTCCTGTATAAACTGAAAAAAGTGACGTAATTGTGCAGAACTTACAGTAACACCTCCTTTCTTTAATAAATGCTTTGCTATATCAAGAAATAAAGTTCTCTCTTTAGATTCTGTATTACCCATCCTTTCCAATCCCTGCCCTTTCTTTCTCAGTCTCTGTTACTGAGGGGACCGCGGCTCCCCGGGCAGTATCCTAGCTGCCAACCGCCTGAAAAGAAAAGAAAAGAACAAAAGAAAAGAGTAAGACACTTACCAATAAGGTCCCTGTTCGGGCGCCAAACTGCCGGGGACCAGCCCTAGCAGCAGAGTCCAAGGGTCCCTGATGGCCTGAAATGTAAAAGCCCCCAATAGATTAGGCGGCGCAGCGTCGGCGATGGACAGCAAACCACACGGACTCGGGTCAGTGTTGGAATGCTGACAACTTTATTGAACTCCTTTACAGCTTATATACCCTTGCTCCCACCACCCAAAATATCTTGTGATCAAACATAAAGAAAGCACTTCTTTAGAAGTTTCAATAGATAACAGAAGTTAGGTTGTAAAGTCAGCTAACTGGCGCCATCTGGCATATCTATCTCACTTAACATTTCTCCACAATGGGCTCTTCTTGACCCGAAACCTACAGAACGCACATTTTTCTTTAAAATTTAACCTTTACCCAGTCTCCTGTTACTGTGATAAACCATGACCTCCAGTAACCTTCTACTATGACCCTAATCACATGCCTAAGCTATAGTAAATCACACAATACTATTAAGAGCTAGGCCATTAACTTTAAAACAAAATCTCTATCTTTAAAAGAACTAAGGCTTTTCTATTAGAACTAAATATAGTGTACTTCTATTGAAAGGTTATTACTTTATAGAGGGAACTAAATGTAACAGGTATTTAAATCATAGAGACTAAAGAAAATCACTTACGGGTAACTAGATAATTGGAAGTCTTGTAAAAGCTAACAAAAATATCACAAGACATGTTGCTTCAGAATGTTCCACCGTTCCCCATAGGAAAATTAGTGTTTAGTGTAATCAATAGAACTTATTTTGTTGGAAATGATTTGACTCCTGTGAATTGTTTGTGTTCCTACCATCCCTCAACTGAGAAGCTTTATTGAGCATAATCACTCACTGTAGCAAAGTGAGTTTCCATTAGAAAAACAAGAAAGGGAAAAAGTCAATATTTTGAAGAAGGGGCTCCGGCTTTACTCAACTTATGACGAGTCCTTGCCAGCGCAACCGACTTTCTTCCTGGAACCTTTCTCCTTTTGCTACCTTTCTGCCCATACAGGCAACCTGCCATCCCCAGTGAGCATGCAACTCACTTGAGCCTACTTTCTTCTAAGTTGTCTTTGCCTGTCCAGAGCTGTCATGGGGTCATAAATTATATTTCTCATGGGCCTGTCTCTTCTGGTCTCAGACTGTTTGGGGAGCAGACTGTGTTGCACTTTGTCACCTCCAGTCATTTTATCTTTGGGGACTTTGTATTTTGGATAGCATTAGCCATAGTATTTGGGGTAAGAGTCTAAGTATCCCTAAGCTCTACCCTGAACCCCACCACTTGGAAGCTGTAGAAGCTCATTTCCTTTCCTTGCTGCATTTTTATCAGTGAGAGGAAATACGTGCTGATGGAACCTTTTGATCTTGTCCCCATGGCAATACACTGACCTATGAAAGTCAGATGAGTACTGGACTCTGAACACTGAACCTTCTATCTCTGTCCTGTAAAACACTGCTGAATTAAAAGCAGTGCCCCAAAGAAATAAGTTCCAGATGCTTTCAATAAGTGGTCCATGACTTGTTAAAATTTTCAAAAAAAAAGACACCCCCAATGTAACATATGCAAACCCATACTTCTCCTGTAATCTCAGCCAGCTTTCTGCCCAGAAAGTGAGCCTTCTGATTCCTGACCTCACTGCAGAATAAACCTTTGACTGAATTCATGAGGTCTTCACCATCTCATTCGCTTTTGGGTTTATAATTTTAATATTTAAACTTATTTGAAAGTGACGTAGGTAGTCCCTGAATAGTCATCATTTCACTAGTTTACTTGCGGGGTGCCTGGCAACCCAATCAGTGCTTGACAAGGATCCACTGGGGGAATGATGTTTGCAAGGACTCATCATCCTGGAAGATGCCAGATGCTTGCCTCCAGGCTCTGGTGCTTTTTCTGCATTATGTTTCTAATATTATATTACTCATACTATTCCTTGGTAGTAATCACTGAGGGTGAAGGGAATACTACAGAATTTCCCAAGAATATTAATAAAACATTAGGGACTATCACTCCTTCTCAGCCACAAGTAGTAAAAAATCTTTTACCACTGTGTGATGTGTCTTCTTCCTGGGGTGTTTTTTATGAACATGTAATGCAGTACATAAACTTGGCCACGGAACTGTTTGTCTTTCCAACCATGAGAATGCAAAAAGCACCTCCCACAGTAGCTACTAGATATGGACTAGCTTATTTTATCAATTGTAAGCCCTGCTACCCCCCTAAAGGCAAGCCCTTAGAGAAGGTAGATATAGATCTCCCCCTGTCTCCTACAGGGTGGTTTAATCCAGATGATGGTTTTGTTTATGTGTGGTGGTAAGGTAAAAGAATAAGTTTTCACAACATTCCTTCCTTCCTACAAAGAATAGGTCACCCCTATAATAAACATTGGTACATAATGCCCTGTTCTGGGAAAAAGAGCTACATAAGACAATGTAATCTATTCATTAAAAAAAAACCTCATCCATGGGAACCATTGGGACTGTTGACCTCCTATAACTTAGCAATTTAGATATTAATCAGATGGACCTAGTAGAAATGGTCATGTGAGATTATTTGTCTATGGCTTTAACTGCCAAGAATAATAATAGTCTTAGGTCACATAGAGTTTAGATATCAAGGAAATAAACAATGTATTAGCTCATTGACTTAGTTAAATATTCTTAAAATAATTGTAATCTGTACGGTTACTGATTTCTCATAATCTTTTGGTAAAAACAATTTCTTCCTATGCTTTGGAAACTTCTTTGATTTTATTAATCATAAGCCTGTCATCATAGCCTGAAGAAAAGTGTACATAACCCCAGCCTTCCCCAGAATAAAGCGGGATTTATTGCACCAGAACTAGAGTCTGTGTCTTTCATTCTCCATCCATCGCCGATGCTGTCTCCCCGTGCCCCGTTTACCACTGTGGAACCCATGGACTCCTGCTAGGGCTGGACCCCGGCATTTACTGAGACTAACTATGTAGCTCTCAAAATGTGTAACTCTAAAGCATAATTATAGTAACTTTATTAACTCCTTGCAGTTATATCCATTCGATTTGATTTGATTTGATTTTTTTTCCCAATTTTAGTAACTTTGAACAACTAAGAGGAAAGTTGTATGTCTGTATGCTGTATGGTATTTAATGTTTATAAATCTGACCAGGGCAAAGTGTTGTAGCTCAGTGGCAGAGCATGTCACTATTTTATGTTGAGACACTGGGGTGATCCTAGGCACCTCTGACACTCACATGCGTGCGCACACACACACACACACACACACACACACACATGAAACATTTACTTTGAGAACACTAATGCTCTTTGGAGGGGTATTGGGTATTCAACCTGGGGGCACTTTACCTCTTAGCTATATTCCAGCTCTTTTTTATTTTGAGACAGGGTCTTACTAAGTTGCTGAGGCTGGCCTTAAACTTGCAACACTCCTCACAGGTATAGATCACCACACCCTGCTGAGAACACTAATACTATTTTAATATTATTCCTATTTACAAAAGTTTACTGAAAGTGCATACACTGTAGAAACATCAGTGTCAATTTTTCAATTTGTGAGTGTAAGCAGAAATAACCAATACAGTTTTGTCACCATAATAAAAATACAAATAACCAGAATGAAAGAAGACCTCAAATGGATCAGCAAGGTTTTCTTTATTCTGCAGCAAAGTCCATCAATCAGGCATGGGAGGGCTCATTTGCTGGGTATGGAAATGCCCCCAAGTTTATAGAAGGATTCTGAGTTTTACAGTTTGCAATGAGGGTGAATTAATCTGGAGACAGCAGATGTGCTAATCAGAGAGTCAGGCCCGTAATGGTGCATGTTATAATTTTAACTCAGGAAGGCAGTTGTAAAATCTTTGAAATGCATTGTCACTAGGAAAAGCTGAGAACTACGTATTCACTGCTTATCTTCCTCTGGGATCCATTTTTTCTAGAGCTTCATTATTTGCTTTTCTCCTTCCAGGACTCATTGGCAATGAGAAAGGGTAAAAGTCCAAGACCCAGCATTTCAGTATTCACATCCTCCCTTCTAGACCCATTGTGATTGGGAAGGGCTGAGTGTTTGCTTTGGTGGAGATGCTGGGGATGAGCTCAGGAGGGATAAAAGTTTGCTTTTTTCCTTAGGACCTATTGTTACATGGAAAGGATATATGGGAGAGGTTTAATTTTGACTAAATTCCTCTCCCTCCTTCCAAGTCACACTATCCCTCCATTTTTTCCTAGGCTGTCTTGGAGGAATATTATTTTTATAACCCTTCAGTGAGCATGCTAGGTGTAAGCTCATAGTCTACAAATGATAGAGGCAGGATACGGGAAGCAAACCTCTCAGATCAACAAGTTTTCCTTCATTTTGCTGTGAAGTTCATCAATCAGCCATTGGAGGGCCTAATTTCTGGGTAAGGAGTTGCCTCCCCATCCCAGTTACAGAAGGAATCTAGGTTTTTAGTTTCACTGGAGACTGCAGACACAGTTTGGACAGTCAGGGTTAGTTGTACAAGTTAAAACTTAAACTTAGGAAGGTAGTTGTAAAGTTTGAAACTCATTATCTGGAGAAATGAGAGTCCAGATCCTAAGGAATGATTACTCAAATTTTGCCCATTGTTCACTCCCACCCATTCATTGTTTCCCAGAGTTTTAATATTTGTTGTGCCTTCATTTAGGGCTAATTTGCAATGGGGGAAGGTCAAAGTCCAGGGCCCAGAATTTCAGTATTTATTTGCCTCCTTCCTTCAAGATGCACTGAGGTTGGGAAGGGGTAGATATTTGCATTTGGTGAAGATTCTGGGGATAAACCTGGGAAAGGATGAAAGTTTGCTTTATCCCCTCAGGACCCATTGTTATTGGCAAAGGGTGTGTGGGGAGAGGTTTAATGTTTGGCTCATTTCCCCTCCCTCCTTTCTAGTCAAACTGTCCCTCAATTTTTCTTGGGGAGATGCATTGTAGGGATATTATTTTCCATAATCCTTCACTAGGTTAACTTGGTATGATGTAGACAATTTACAAACACATCTAAAATATATGTGCTGTCAAAACATACTACAAACATATGCATACAGGTGAGAATACAGACAGATGGAAATAAAGATCTTGTCATTGTTATTTGTTTTAAAATTGTAGTCACAAGGGCTGGGGATGGAGCTCAGTGGTACTGTTTGTCTAGTCAACAGGAGGCCCTGGGTTCTACCTTCAAAAAAAATTAGTCATGAGACAGGTACAGGAATTTGGTAACTTATAAAGGTTATGGGGATCCAGTAGAGAAAGCAGAGGCCTCAGAAACAGCCTAAGTGTCAGTTTTTAATCAAAGCACCTTGACACTGGGCTCCTTTAAAAACCCTCTAAAACATCTGATTATTGGGTTCATTCAGGAACACACAACATATCCTTTTATCCTTTTTCTCTCCTCTCCACAACCTCCACTGAGAAACACACCCTGTAAATTATTCATTTTCAAACAAGTCATTTATTAGGTTAAAAATGGGAGAGGGGGTGAGTTTTTCTCACAAAGATACAAAGGAAGGCTGGGAGCAGAAAGCAGTCAGTGAAAGAAATCAGACTGAGCCTGTGTGAGACCTTGGGTTCTGGTCTCCAGCAGCAAGAGTTTTAAAAGGAAACACAGGAAATAAATACTGTATAATTTTTATCAGAAAGGAGTTTGGAGAACCCAGTGTGATGGTGCAGGCCTGTCATCCCAGTAAATGGGGAGATTGAAACAATGGATCACAAGTTCAAGGCCAGTCTCAGAAATTTAGGGAGACCCTGTATCACAATCAAAAATAAAAGGTCTGAGTATATATGTAGATCAGTACTACAGCACCCCTGGGTTCATTCCTCATAGGGGAAAAAAAAATTCAGAAAGGAGTTTGGCTAGACATATTGATCTATTGAATGCCTGGGTTGGGGTAATACCTATCTTGATTTCTTTTTATTGTGGGAGGAGGGTCCTTTTTAGTTTCCTGAATATATGTATATATATTGCAGTTGCCATAGGCACTCTGAGACAGATAGATGGACTTTAAACAGCTTACGGAAGTGTATTTTTGTCTTTGTGATCACTTGATTTGCCAGTTAGCCTTTGCAATCTCAAGCATCTCACCTATCCATAAGATTGTACTGCCTTTTTTGTTTATTTTTGCTTCTCTTTCTTTATTTTGTTCTGTTTGGAATATGAGGTGTCCCCCAAAGCTCACATGTGAGACAATGCTAGAATTTTAGGTTCAGAGGAGAGGTGATTGTGTTGTGAGAGTCTTAGCCCAATCAGTGAATTGATCTGAGAGGGATTAACTGAGTAATAACTGAAGTGGAAGGGTGTAGCTGGAAGAGGTGGGAATTGGGGTGTGGTTTTGTGTGTTTAATTATATTTAGCAAGTGAATTCTCTGTCTCTCCCTCCCTCCCTCCCTGTCTCTCTCCCTCTTCCTTTCTCTCTCCCTCTCCCTCTCTCTCTCTCCCTCTCATTCTCCTTTCTGAGAACCATGATGTGAATGGATTTCCTCTGTCACACTCTCCTAAAATGATTTCAGTCTTCACCTGGGGCCCTAAAGAATGGGGCCAGCCTTCTATGGACTAAAAACCTCTGACATTGTGAGTCTTCAAATAAAATTTTCCTCATCTACAATTGTTCTGGTCAGATCTTTTTGTCACCATGGGGGGGGGAACAGATTGAAAGCTTTCTTTTATGATGCTATGCTAAGGAAGAAATTCAGGGACTTGTGCATACTCCATAAATACTGTAGATCACTGGTACACACATCTTCAGCCTTTGCCTTTATCTCCCCTATACCCCAGAGATTAAACCCAGGGAAGGCCTCAGGCCTATGTAGACCAAGGCAAATCATCTCCCACTAAACTTGTCTTCCCAGCCCCCATTTTTATCATCTTTTTATTTTTATTTATAAAACTTTAATCTTTTTTAAAGTGTTAAAAGATTTCATTCATTCCTACAAAATACTTTATAATTTAAAAAATACATGGAAAATTATTTTCACAGCAACTGCCCAAGTTGTTGCTTACTTTTTCCAGCATTTTATCATCTTTTACTTGTCCTTGGCATCAGGAAGCAGATGTTTACCTAAGGGAAAAATATAGATTTCACTTTCTGAATGTAGAGTGGGTTATCTTTAAAATGTCTGAATAAAGTATTTCTTTCTGAGCATGTAGCTCCATTTATACCTCCCATTTTTAGAAAAGAGGTAAAAACAGACATTTCTGCCAGTGACAGACTAAACAGAAACCAAAACATTTAATCATCAGCAGAAGTCCTCACCTTTAGAAGTTCTGACTAGAAGGGCACTTTATAGGTACTTTACTAAGAATTCATTGTTGTAGCATGGAGCGTGGGTTTGGGTTCTTTGTCTCAAAAATTTGAGAAATGAAATCCAGGGGCACAAGGGTAAAAGCAAATTAACAGGATTTATTAGCATAATGGAAAGAAGGTTAGTCCTCCCAAAGAGTGAAAGACCCCAAAAGAGGGACCCCAGGGGGTGGTGATTGATCTATCTATCCACCAATCCAGTAGGGGTTTGTATGGATTTACAGAGTCAAAGAAATCTAGCCCTCTACCCAAACCCAGGTAAGGCACTCAGCATCCAGGAACTCTTCATCCACCCACTGTATGGTCCAATCAGGTTATTGTCATCCCCATTTTTGGTAGATGTCTGTGTACCAAGGCAGCAGATACTTAAATGAATCAAGAACTAAAGACAGGCAGTCAGTGTAGATAAACAGTAATAAAGTCAGATTTTGAAAAGGAGGCTGATTTATGTCTGGGAATTTGGCAACTGCCCTTGCCCCTGGGAGATTGAAATGTTACTGCCTCCAGAGCCCTTCAATTACCAAGATTATATGACTATACTGCCCCTACCAGAAGGTTGTTAATGAAGCACCTGCTGAGCAGATGGGGAGCATCTAACTAATGCCTCCTGGACTGCTACCTGGTTGACTCACTCCATTTGGCCCCAGCCCATCTGCTTCTCACTTTTGGCCATCCCTCTGTCATCTCCTGGGCCTAGTCATGTATGCAGGAAAGAGAGAGATAAGGGGAAAGAAGACAGAGAATAAAGCAAATCTAAAATGTATAAAAGGGGTAAGATGATCTTGCTTCTAGGAATACCAGGACACAAGATATGTCCCTCCAGGGACAAGTCCGTTTTACTATTTTTAAAATAAAACATGCTTTCTACACTTGCCTCAGTGGACTTCTCTAATGTTCAAAGTTCAAGATTTGAGGAAGCAGAACCCATCACTGGAAACTGGTGGTATCATCACTATCATTTAGTTCTCCTTCCTCCTCTTACATCAGAGGGGACCTAACCTTGTTGAGGCTTGATTTCCTGCAGTGTGTCAGTTCTACTACAGAAAGAACTGTACTCTAGAAGCTGAGTTTACTTTCTGTCCATTTTAACCCTTTCTCCTGCCTCAACATGAGAGTATGTGTGAGTGAAGCGAGAGAGAGAGAGAGAGAGAGAGAGAGAGATTATCAAGGCTCTTGGTTACATGAGGGACATACTGTTCATGACTTGCAATGTGTATAAAAAAGGGGGCATGACAAATGGCCCTTTTTCTTTATTTTTTTCTCACCCTCCTTCCTTCTTCTTCCAGTACTGGGGATTCGACCCAGGGCTTGGTGTACTTTAGGGAAGTGCTCTGCCACTGAGCTATATTCCTACCCCATGGCTCTTTTTAAATTTACAATTGCTTCAGTGATTGCAGCTTCAGATAGTTAATAATCTGAGCATATTTTGAGAAGGCATACCTCAAGACTCCTTGAGTTGCAGAAGGTACTCAGTTTATGGCTCTCCTTCATTCCATGCAAAGTGTCATTTATTTAATTTTTAAAAGATTTTTAATGTTATATTTCTTTATACTTTTTAAAATTGATTTTCATGAGGTGCTGAGGATTGAACCCAGTGCCTCACAGATAGGCAAGAACTCTACCAGTGAGCTACAACCTCAGCCCTCTTGAATTTTTTTCTTTTTTTTTTTGGGGGGGTTATAGTCAATCAATAACTTTGTTTTATTTATCTTTAAATGTGCTGAGACTCAAACCCAGTGCCTCACAAATGTCAAGCAAGTGTTCTACTGCTGAATTGCAACCCCAGTAAACACACAGTCCAAAGGACTGGGGGTGAAGCTCAGTGGTAGAGTATTTGCCCAACAAACTGGAAGGCACTTGGTTTGCTGCCTTCACCCCACACTGCCAACAAAAAGTCCCCCCCAAAAAATAACAACAAAAACACCACATGGTACCACCATCAATGACATTCACATCTATGATAATTTTCCTGTCCTTACAACACTGAAATATCTCAACACAGGAAGCTACATTTTTTTAGGAAGTTTTATTTTCCACACATGTTGTGCATGTATTTTACCTAAAATTAATTTGCCATTTGACTTAGATTTTAGAATTAGTAGATTTAAAGAGGTGTGTGTGTTCTGTGCATATTTGTCATGTAACATGCACCAGATTTGTGTTACCTAAATTCAAAATCTCAAAATTATCTTGTCTGTGGTTTTTAAATTTTTTCTACTTCACTCAGAGCAGCAGCACAAACTTATTTCACTTAAACAGTTGTATTTTCTTTAAGAAGAATAAATCAAATAAACCAATGAATCATCATTTTCTTGAATCTCACATGCACCCAATGAGTATATATTAAGCATTTGCTATAGATTGCCTAGTAAAATACTAAGGCATGGCTCATTTTACATATGGTCTGTTGAAGCCTGATGTTTACTAGAGAAAGCAACATTATTATAAATATTTGATATATGTGCAGCCAGGAATAACAGCACATGCCTGTCATGGGTGTCATGGTGGCACAGCAACTCAAGAAGGTGAGGCAGGAGCTCTGGAGTTCAGTTAACCTCAGCAACTTAGTGAGACCCTAAGTAAATGAATTAATGAATAAAAATAAATAAATAGGGCTGGGTATGTGGCTCTGTGCTCAAGTGCCCCTGGGTTCCATAAAAAAAAAAAAAATTAAAGAAAAAAATTATTTTGTCCTTTTTGTTTATTTCTCTTTCAACCTCACCCAGGCCCTAAGAACTATCATTCCACTGTCTCAGGGGAGAAGTGTTTTATTCTTTTTTAAATTTATTTGCTGATAGACCTTTATTTTATACATCTATTTATATGTGGTGCTGAGGATAGAACCCATGCCTCGCATGTGAGGCAAGTGCTGTACAACTGAGCCACAACCCCTGCCCAAGAGTGTTTTATTCTTGACCTCTGGCAGTGACAGGTACAGGTACAACTTCTTGGATGTGGGGTGGGCTGGGCCTGGAGGTAAGGGTGGATTCTGACTTAAATGACAGAGTGGAATTAGGATTCTTTGCCAAAGGCAGGGGAGAGCCACCGGAGACATCATCTGGGGCATGATTGAGACTGAGGAACTTGATCAGATAACAAAGGTGAAAGTAGTGTCTCCCCACTCATTGCTTCAAGCACAGTATATAAGAAAAAAAAGAAAAAGAAAAAAGAAAAGACCAAATCAGGCATGGTGGCCTATGTCTGCCTATTTTCCAAGGGAGTTGGAGGGCTAAGGAAGATATGAAGATCTGCAAGTTCAAGACAATCCTCAGCAATTTAGTGTGGCCCTGTGCAACTTAGTGAGACCTCATCTAAAAGTAAGAAATAAAAAGGACTGGAAATGTGGTTCAGTGGCAAAGTATCTCTGTGTTCAATGCCCAGTAACAGCAACAACAAAAAAAGAAAGGATCAGAAGGAAGCCCCATCCCTCCTTTTCCCCTGATGTTTGGATAACTGCTCCATTTCTTCTTCCTCAGACAGAGTTAGATGTCTATAGAAGAAAAAAACATGAAGGCCAGGGATTGGGGATCAGTTCAGTGATGATAGATCATGCACAAACTGTTGAGCATGCCAGAGGAACTTGGTTGGATTCCTGGGGACCTACATCAAACAAACAAAGGAAACAGTAATACCAAAAAAACAAACAAAAAAAAAAAACTGAAACACAGTTGATTCTGTTAGCATAAAAAGACCAAGCCAGATGGATGCAAACTTCATGAATCATCTGTCTATAATGAAACAGAGTTTCATGCCTCTGATGAACCCACTTTCTTAGTGGAAAATGAGCCACTGAAAAAATGAGAGGACTAGGTTTTTACAGGTTATTCTGAGAGGTGACTTAATGAGCATGTCAGCTTGGACACTCAGAAATTTGGGATCTGTTTTTCTGGACAAAATTGGAAGGGTCTGGAGTCAGCAGTCAGCTTGGGCACTCAGGAAACAGGTTTTTGAGAATTTGAAATTTTGTATTGGGCAATAATTTTATTTGGAGAAGAGTGGTAGCTCTGGGATCAGCTTTCAGTGTTTATGTCTTTCCCTTCAGGGTCCCCCATTGTATTGTTGCTGGGAAAGGATATATTCTTTGGCTTCTTTTCTAGGAATTGTTCTGTCATTGGGAAAAATGAACTGGGAAAGCTTTCAATATATGGCTTTCTTTTTCATTCCTTTTTCTCAGGTCTCACAATTCTGGACTTTTTTTTTTTTTTCATATCCAAATTTTAGAAAGGAAGGGGAAAATTGGACATTGAGGTCTCTAGAGTTGTGCTGGTGATACTGCTGGTTATTGTTAATGAATTTTGCTTCCTCAAATGATGAAGTTTGAACAGATAAGCAGACTGAGGCAAGCATATAAAGCAGGTTTTATTTAAAAGCAGTAACACAGATTTCTCCCAGAAGAGAGAAGGGGGCCTTTGTTAGTATTCTCCTCTCCCAAGATAGTGAAAGCACCCTGTATCTTTCTTTTTCTTTTTTTATTTGTGGCACTGGAGATTGAACCCAGGACCTTATGCTTGCAAGGCAAGCCCTCTACCAACTGAGCTATATCCTCAGCCCCTGGTGACTTTTATAGACTAAAGTTTTCTTTGTTATCCTACTCTCTCCCCTTTTATCTCTTTCCTTCCTAGGAGATGCTGGTGGGATGGCCAAAATGGGAGAAGCAGATGGTCGGGGGAAGGACCAAATGGAGTGATTCAGGAAGATAGGAAGATCTGCAAGTTCCTTCAGGAAGCAGCCCAGGGGGCATTAATTAACAACTTGTAAGGATATTCCACAAAACCACAATGGACATGGGAAATCACATAAGGAAATTTATTAAGCAAACAGAGTGTCTCCCTGCAGAGTAAGAGAGAAAAAGGAGAGAAAAAGAGAAGGGAAAGAGAAAGGGCATGTGCTAGAGAGAGTAGGAAAGCGAGGAGGAGGAAAAACAAGTGTGTAGGAGAGAGAAGCAAGAGAGGAAGGATGGCGGTTGAATTCCATCGGGCTAACAGGGGACCAATATCAGAGAAGGATATTTGCAAGCTAACTGATGAATCATTAGCTAGTTAGGATGTTCACAGGTTGACAAGAGGTTGGGAGGCAGGGAAAATGGCTGCAACAGAAAGGATGGGGGAGCAGCTTTATACATTACACAACTTATTTTCTGCAACATTTTGGAAGGGGTAGTAAAGGCCAATAATCTTGGTAAACATAGAACTCTGGAGACATTGATATTCCAATCCCCCAGGGGCGGTCTCCAATTTCCAGAATTCAAACTGGCCTCAATTTTCTCCATTTGACTCATTCACATATCTATCCTAACTGCCTTTCTTTAATTCTGTCTTAGCTGGGAGGGGGCAAAGGAAAGGGGACTTTCTTTTACAGTCCTAAAATTTAATATGGGGGTCATGCAGAGGGGGATGTGTGAGGTAAGTTGTGAAGCCATTTTGATTAATGTCAGTTCTCTTTATGTTGCTCCAGAAGATCAGAGTGGTGGAAGGAGAGATGCCCTGAGGTGTTTCCCAGATATTTTTGTTGAGCTGATTACTTTATTAAGAAATTAAAACTAGGGCTGTGGATATAGCTCAGTTGGTAGAGTGCTTGCCTCACATGCACATGGCCCTGGGTTCAAATCCTCAGCACCGCCAAAAATAAAAATTAAAACTAATAGGGAAAAGAAAAAACATTAGAAGAGTTCACGAAGATTAATTGGTTTTGTTAGGTTAGGGGAAATACTTGTAGCACATAGAATAAAAATCAATTAACTTACTAGTGTTATGAGAATAATACTAGCATGAAAGGTGAAGATTAACTTATTTGTTAGTGCTAAGAAAATGACTGGCATGTAATGTAACTGAGGACTTATTCTTAATTAAGACCCAATCAGATTTAGGATGTTCTTTGCATGTTTTCAGGGGTCCGGTTTCTTTGCAGCATAGCAAGCATGATTAACCTAGGAATTATATTCTCCTGGTGGTTTAGTCATTTCCATCCTTCTTGACAAATTATGCAAAACAAGAATAGGGATACCATTAACAGTATAGTTAAGACTAATAATCAATTTATATTTGTAGAAAAGCCCCTAAAAGGGTTAAAGAAGAAATACATTCAGCTACACTTCCCCAAATTTCTTCATTATCTAAAGTAGGGGATTTGGCATTAACTATAACCAGGATCTGAGATTGTTTTTAACACATCTAAAGAAACATTATAAAAATTATCAAGTCCCATTAGATGATTGTGTACACTCTCCTTTTAAATCTCAGTGTAATTGTATGGAAATCTAATAACACAAAAGTGAGTAATATTATAATGGCATTGAAGTCTCTGAATCTACTGTAAGTCTTGTATTTGTTCCCCTAGCCATAAACAGAATCTTTAGTTACTGGACCTCACTCAGAATTTCCTGTTCAATATGTACTTGAGTTTGCTAGGTTTCATTATAATTTTTATGAAATTGCTGAAGGTAATATGTTCTTTGGACCTCTTGTTTGAAGGCTATGGCCACCAAAGAGGCAGAGGCAATGGTTCCACACAAACCAACAATATCAGCTATTAATAATCTGATAAATTATTTAGTCTAGTGCTTTAAATATCTTAGTGACTCCTGCATGAAAGTTACTGAAGGTATTTTCTGCCATTTTTTTTTTCACTTTTATAGAGAGCCAGGTAGCTACTGGCCTTTTAAGAATCTTAAGAGTTTGTTCTGGGTTCTGCTTTATGGTTCGATAATACAGTGCTGCAGCATGGTTTTCACATTTAACATAATATATATTTTGTGAGGCATTATACTGTATTTGAATGGGCCCAGATGATTAAACATAGGGATATAATACACATACCATGAGGCAGAATTCTTTATGAAAGAAACAGTTAAGATAGATAACAGTTTTTGATTTCCCATATTGAGACTCACATTTCTCAATATGTCCTGAGTCAGACATTTTCCATGTTTCAGGTTATCCTGGAGCTGTTTAACCTTGTTTCTTACCATTCCAGCTTGGTTTACATAGAATATGTAAACATAGTATTTTTCCCTGATAGGCTTTGCAGGAAAACAGATAACAGGGAGTCCAATTGATTTCATAAAGTCAGTATCCAATCAGTAACCTGTTGGATATCTACAATAACCTGTGTTATTTTTATTGTGAATAGAGGTTCTTAATCCTCTTGCTTCTATATTAATCCTGGTGTATTTTTTAGCCCTAAGAGTAAGAAAATAATTAGGGGGCTCTCCTACATCTGGTGTTATTGGTATGGGTAGGTTATGGGGTTAAATGTCAATTTGAGGAGTAAGAAAAACTAAGTACAGAGGTTAGTTTAAATTTGGTAGGCAGGGATAAATGTGACCCTCACAGAGAACAAACCTCTGAGGTTTGGGGGCATCAGCGCTGTGGACTGACACAAGTGTACATCTTAGGTCTATTTTAAAGAGCTATTGTTTTTCTTCTAAAATGCCTATGCAGGGCTGTATTTTGGTTATAAATGTTTTTGCTAGGTGTTAAAGAACAAACTGGTCAAATTGACCTTGTTTCTATTTGCTGTTAAGAGTCAGCTAAGGGCTGGGGACATGGGGATATAGCTCAGTTCATAGAGTGCTTGCCTATTAAGCACAAAGCCCTGGGTTCAATCCCCAGCACCCCCACTCAAAAAAAAAAAAAGTCAGCTGAGTTACCACAGGTGTCACTCTTGGGGAACTTGAGAGCAGCTTCTCGCTCTTTAGTGCCATCTGCTAGGTAGAGTCTCCTTGATGAGGTGGCTTCCCTTGGAAGCATTTGGTGTGTATCTCTTCTCCAGTGACCCTCCTCTTTGCAGCAGGTGCACTGATTGGCTTTCCATTCTCCAGTGGTCTCACTAATCTCCCTGATCAGGAGGTCATATGGCCCAGAGTTGTAAAGCTGCTTAGTAAAGGGTTATGGAAAATAATATTCCTGTATGACAGCCCCCAAGAAAATGGAGGGATGTTGTGGTTAGGAAAGAGGGAGGGAAATTGGCCAAATATTAAACTTCTCCCAGTGCTTTATTTCCTAATAACAATGGGCCCTGGGGGAAAGGGGCAGATACTGAATACTGGGCCCTAAACCATGACCTTCCCCCATGGCAAATTAGTGTTAAACAGAAGCACAGCAAATACCAATGGGCAAGATTTGAGTACTCATCCCTAGGGATCTGGATTCTTATCTCCCCAAACAATGAGTTTCAACCTTTTACAACTGTAATACAAAGCTCATCTCCCGCCCCTTCCATTGCACCACAATCTAACTTGCCAGTCTGAAAGCTGCTCTGCCCACCCCTTATGTTGCAGAAATTTCTGGCCTATGCTCCAGCCATTTCCTGCTTCCTATGTTACATCCTAGCTTGTCAATCTGAACATGCTAGCTAGCTATTGGTTATAAGTATTCCGCTTACAAGTATTCTCCTCCGCTATTGGTCCCTTCCATCCCAGGAGATTCCAATATCTGGGAAAAGCGTTCATGCCATTTTTCTCTTTCCCTTCTTTCCAACCCCGGAGTGGACGCGCTAGTTGTTCGCATAATAAAATCTCTTGCGTGAGGTCCTGTGTCCATCGTGGATTTCTGGGAGCTATTGTTGGACCACAACTCAGACCGGGTATATGGAGTGCCAGCTCCGTCAGATTTAAGAGCTGGAGCCACTGTGGGTCCCGAGCTGAGCTGCATTTTTTCTATAACAACCACCCTCCTAAATTAAAGTTTTAACCCACTCATCTAACCCCTGATGGTCAGAACTGCACATTCAAAACTGCAAGTGCACGGTTTCTGATGATTACATCATCCTCATTGCACCCTATAAAACCAGAATCCCCTCTGTAACTGATGACAATTTTCCGAATCTGGAAAATGGGCCCAATGGTGCCCAAGTCCACGAAGGAATAAAGGCTTCTCTGAGTGTGTTGATATCTGCCTCTGATTCTTTTGTGCTTTCAGAAATTAACAAGAATAAAATCATATTTAGTTTGTGCAATTGCTATCTTGAATTTGGGCTGAGTTATACATTATATCCCTGTTTGAGGACACAGTAATTTTTACAAGAAACATCAATCTTCTGAACACAACTTTAAATGAGCTGATGTCCTGCCTATTTTGGAGCCATTCTAACATCCAGTAAGGTGGGAGGTAAAGCCTTATCTTAGGTAAGTTGGGGCTTTTTATATATTTTAGGTAAAGTGTTTTAGTTCTGAAGCCGATCTTTGTCATTTAACAAAGTTTATATATATTATTTCCTGAGTCTATATGGACATTAGTTAATATAGCATTACATTTAAAATATGAATCAATGAAAGGATAAGAGTGCTTTTAACTTTATTTTTGTGTGGAAAAGTGGCAAAATATTTTCATGTTTTACAATATTAACTTTTAAACAGAGCAGGATTTTATTATGTTTTAGAATTATATTTACATTTTTATTCCATTGTAGAAAGAAACAGGTTCAGTTACAGATTATTAAATTATATGAATAAATCCCCAATTAAATTTGTTATTCTCATAAGTCAAAAATCACCAATATAGACAACTTAAATTTGGAGAACATCAGCCTTGTAAAAATGTTATTTTAATTTTCCTGCTTTAAGGACTTACATACCTGGAAAATCTGAACACATTCAATATACAAAGAAGAGTAATAGCATCACAATTACATTGATGTTTTTATATTATCCAAGATTTAAAGAAAAATTTAGACTCCTTAATGTTGTATAATACTTGAGGATAACAGTTGTTGCTGTGTAACCAGTGTCATATAGATCTTAATTCCTTTAAGACAGTTGCTTTTTTTTTTTTTTTGCGGTGCTAGGGATTCAAACCCAGGGCTTTGTGCTTGCAAGGCAACCACTCTACCGACTGAGTTATCTCCCCAGTCCAAGATAGTCGCTTTAAGAATAAAAATTAACAGACACAATGTTAAGAGTAAATTCATGTTTTAAGAGATCCTTGTCAGGTTAACATATAGATTAAATCTTGGTTTATTTAAGTACATTAGCATTTGACTTTAGGGAATAACTTTAAATAGCTTTAACTGATTGTTCTACATAACCAACTTAGTTACACATAAACTTGGTGAAATTTGCCTTTATTTACACAGATTTGCTTATCACGCAGACCCTCATGTTTAATTCATCACATAAAGACTTTCTTATACAGAAACATTTTCTTTTTCCTTCTCCTAAATATATTTCTATGCCTGGAAACTTCTAATTTCTCTTTCCTGTGTGTTGACCTCTCTTTTTGCTCACACTCTGAAACAACAGTTTTGAAATATCTGACTTTAGACAAATTATTTCATTTTAAGTAGAAGAAATATTTTATGTTATAATACTCTAATTGAAACACAGTTGAAACTTTTGGACCCTAGTATATAGAAGTACATCATTTTTTTTTTTACCAATTGATAAAAACACAATGTTAAATCTTATTACCTCATGGCATTCAAGAAGTTGAGTACTTTGTGTTGTATTTAACAGCAGTTTAACTTGCAATTTAATCAGATGTCTCTAGCAAACACATTCATAATTAATCCTATACATGTAAAATCTAATTTGCTTATTTTTCGTATAAAAACTGAGATATCAGACAAGTGTATTGAACAGTACAGCCATTTCTCCCTTATTTAAGAAAAGTTCTAGAAGCAATGGATAATAGACATTTTATTCTATTTATTTATTTGTGGTGCTGGAGATTGAACCCGGGGCCTTGTTCTCATGAAGCAAGCACTCTACCAACTGAGCTAAATCCTTAGTCCTAGACATTTTATAATAAACATCATATTAGTTTGACCACCTAGAGAAACTTCCAAGTTAGTAATTTTTTAAAAAATGTCTTTGTAAGTTAATGGCCCACAAATGACGGAGGCAGCAGATTGGAATGAAACATCAGATCAGTAAGCTTCCCTTTATTCTGCAGCAAAGTTCATTGAACAGGCATGGAAGGGTCCATTTTCTAGGTATGGAGATGTCCCCAGGGTTACAGAAGGAGTCTGGGTTTTATAGTTTTATTGGAGAATGTGTGGATGTGCAGTTTTTACAGTCTGGGGCTAGTTGTACTGCTGTGCCCAGATGACAAATCCCCAAAGACCACCAGGGAGCCATCTCCAAAGCAAAAGCAAGAGGTTCTTTATTGCAAGCTCGAGCTCAGACTCACAGCATTCACTGATGCAGCAGGTACTGGCTTCAGTGGGATTTTTATGAGCTCCACAGTAGAGTGGAAAAATTAAACAAAGCCAAGTACATGATTGACTGGTCTTTCAGCATGTGTGGTTTGTCATGTTTCCATTGGCTTAGGGTACCCAGGTCTTAACATATTGACATATATGGTTTGGAATGTTAGGTATTGGCTTTTTAGCTCCCAACTGATTGTTTGTCAAAGGCCAGTCTTAATCTTGACTCATTTTGTATGCTTGTTTGTTCTAGTGGCCTTCCTGGAATTGGCTATCTGAGCTCCAGGAAATAGAAACCTAGGCCTGAAATCTTAAATGTCCTAAATGCAGCCTGTCATGGCCACGGTTCAGCTCCCTTTTCAGTACAAGTTAAAACTTTAACTTACGAGGATAGTTGTAGAAAGTTTGAACATCATTTATGTCTGGGGAGACAGGAGTCCAGATCCCTAGGAATGAGTACTCAATTCTTGCCCATTATTTTGCTTTCTCTCAGATCCATTGTTTTCCAGAGTTTCAACATTTGCTGTGCCTCCGTTTAGAACTAATTTCAAAAGGGGGAAAGTCAAGGTTCAGGACCCAGCATTCAGTAGCTGCCCCTTTCTTTTAAGGTCTATTGTTCTTAGGAAAGTATTTGTTGTGTTGTTAATCCTTGGCTAGTTTTGCTCTCTCCTGCTGAACTGCACCTCTCTCTGGTTTTTCTTTTGGGGCTATCTTGTAGTAATATTATTTTACATTACCATTCAAAATTAAACTTTTTAATCATGTGAATCAAAGGTATATGGATTCATACTTTTGAACAAACAAAGGCCTTATAGCCTTTCAAAAACCCTATTAGATTAAGAATCAACCCTTGTAAATTGGTCTCTGAACAAAACAGTATTAAAAAAACTTTATAGTTGAATAAAATAGTTCTAGTCAGAAATTTTAACTTAGGTGCACAGAATCAAAATCAGGAGCTAAAAAATGTAGAATTAAAAAAAGGCCCAGTTCCTAGAAGAAAAAAAATGGCATGACCATTAATGAAAGCAGTGTGAGAGGGTGAGAGAGAGAGGAGAGAGAGAAAGAGAGAGAGAGGAGAGAGAGAGAGAAAGAGAGAGAGAGAGAGAGAGAGAGAGAGAGAGAGAGAGAGAGAGAGATCAGAACACTTTTTCTGTGTTGCAGCGCCATGAAGAAGTTAAAAAACACAATTTTTTTTTCTACTCTTAGGTTGATCTATTGAACTGGGCCTGCTGACTTTTGCAATTTACATTTGAATGCAGGTTTCCTGTGATCAGGCCAGGGAAATTGCTGCCTAGGACTTTTTAACTCTTTTTTCCCCAGTTGGGAATTTGGCCAGGTTTGGATGTAGAAAATTATGAAACATTATCTCCCAATATTTTAAGTGTGAGGATTGAGATATGCCAGTGGTTGTTGGACTGATTAGAGTTAATTTTTCTCTCAGTGACAAACAGCTTAGATTTTTGCTCCATAGGTTAATTGAGATTAGGAATTTGAGGGTTGGGGAGATAGCTCAGTTGGTAGAGCACTCGCCTCATAAGCACAAGGCCCTGCGTTCAATCCCCAGCACCGCAACAACAACAAAAAAATTATCTCTTCCCCCTCGTGAGTAGAATAAGGAGTCCCCTGTGTTTTTGGGCTGGGGAGATAGCTCAGCTGGTAGAGTACCCACCTCGCAAGCACAAAGCCCTGAGATTGATCCCCAGTACCGCAAAACAAAAAAAAGAAAAAAGAAAAGAATTTGAAATAAGACTCCTTTTTATATGATTTTTGTGTTGGGACCTCACTCTGACTAAATGATACTAATTCACATTTTCATGATGATTAAGTTAAGGGAAGACATTTACCAACTAGTTGTACCCTTAAATATATCTTCAGAAGGGGAATATTTGCCTGATGCTTTTCCATTCGCCATCCTCTAACTTGAGGCTCCTTGAATATATTAGGGAACTAGGGAAGCTGGCAACATTAAGGGAAAGGGCACTCTCTCCAGGTACTTAGTGAGTCCTGGTGCAGAGGTTTAAAGACCCTCAGGGATGTTTCCAGTTTATTGTGGTGTGTCAGAGTGGTGGGCCTGTGGGGACCCTGGGAAGGGCCCAGCAGATATTGATTCCCCCAGAATCTACTTTTTTTCTCCACTTGGGGTGCAAATTTTGTCTTACAGCTGGTGGTCTTTGGAGGGAGGTTTCCTAGGAACATTTCATCTTCCAGTGTACCTGCTGCCCAGAGTTGAGCAAGGGCTTGATATATTAGGTTAATTGTGAAAAGCAAAAAGGAAGTTTGGAACCTCAGACAACCATGCCATTCTGTAAATTTCAGACAATGTTGCTGTTGAGAACAGGGTGATATCTGTGCAGCTAGCTGTCTTAATTACCAGGATGGAGGCAGTTGCGACTGCTCCCTCAAAAGCCAATACAGTGCAAACAGGACTGCTGGGCCCCCATGCTTATTGAGATTGTTAAGAAATATTTGCCTGAGAAATGTACAGCTGCCTAGAAACCTTATCTATCAAGGACAGGGGGGCCTAACTCTGACTCATCTCCTGCACAGTTCACCCCTTCCCTCCTCCCTTCTTCCTCTAGGACCGTTCAGTTCTGGTGGGACCCAATGAGAATCAAATAGATTGGCAGGACCCAACCAGAGGAGGACTAATGTTTAGCTGTTCAAATGTTAACCAATTAAAAAGAACACTGTAAAACTGTTTGCCTTTCATTATAAAAGCCTGCTGAACAAAGGCTCAGGGCCTCTTAGCGTCACTGGTTACCGAGTGCATGGAGGACCAGGCTCGAGCTTGCTAATAAATGACTCTTTGTTGCTTGCATTGATCGTGGTCTCTGGTGGTCTTTGTGGGGTCTTGAGCCGCTGGGCACAACATTGCCAATCGGTAATAGGAAATTTTTAAATTTTGGAGAATTTCTTGATGAAAGTTTTCGTGCTTGGACCATAAATGCAAATTATCTAATTTGTATTGTGGCCAAATTTGAGTGCTGAGCCTAATGAGGTGTTTTAATTTTGATGTTAGTTTGGGAGAAAAGGGTATTGAAATAGGTAGAGAGACAGCCCAAGGGGGTGTCTGGGAATTGACTGGGTAGTTTCCATATTTTATAAAGGCTCAACAGAGTTGCAAGCCCTCTGCACTCTTTATGCCACTGGTGTGCCAGTCCCAGACTGGACTATTCTTCTTTTTCTTTTTTTTTTTTTTTGCTGGGAATTGGGGAAATGTCTTCATACCAATCTCAGTGTTGGGGGACACTTGGGGTCTCAGGGCAGGGTCCCTATCTGTTAGATACTGGATGAGGTCTTACTTCTCTGGAGAATTTAAAGTCTGGTGTTGGACGCAGAAACAAATGGCAATGAGGTCTCTGATCTGTGAGGTTTGCTGGGTGTACAAGGGAAGGGAAGATTGGAAATGGGAGGAAGGGTAAGTGGTGGGGTCAGAAAGAGGCTGCATTCAGCACCATTAAAGGATTTGATACAAATCCTTGCTCCATCCACATTGCATAGGGATCTGAAAATATAGCACAGGGTTGGGGATGAGTTCTGGGTCACATAGTGGCAACCTTTCAACCAATGTGGACACAGAAGGTGTGAAGGGTCTCTTTCTGTAGGATGGGGAGGGAGGCAAGGTGAGCCGTCAGTCTGGGGATTTAGCTGTAGGTGTATGAGTCATGACTGGGTGTTCCTTTGACCTCAGAAATCCTTAGGGGTGCTGGTCATTTCTAAGGCCACTCCCCAGGGGTAAAGTCAGGACATGAGTGGCTATGTGAGAGAAAAAAACCACTGAGGCGGGGGCAGCACACCAAAGAGCAACCAATCAAATGCGGACAGATAAACCTCACATTCACCTATCACTCAGAAGGACCACCAGCCTATTCTGGTTTATAAAGACCCTGGGCAGGGGGGAGGGCTATGAGCGATTTTCTCCAGCTCTCTATCCTGACCTGTACCCCTGGTGGCTAGGAATTTTGTCCAAGAGCCAAATTTCAATAAAACTTCTTTAGGCTGCTTTCTGTCTATACCAGGTATGAGCAGTTGGAGCCACTTAACTTAACTGCAGCAGAAGGGGAGGGGTGATGAGGGGGAGGGTTAATTTCACTTTACTCAATTCTGGGTCAGTAAACCAACTGTTAGCACAAAAAGACTGGGCCAGATGGAAACTTCAGGGATCATCTCAGCTGTTTATTCAAGAGCAGAGTTTCATACCTCTGACAGATCCACTTTTGGGGTGGAAAATGAGCCACTGAATAAAGGAGGGGACTGGGGTTATATAGTTTATACTGAGAGGTGACTTAATTAATGAGCATGTCAGCTTGGGCACTCAGGAATTTGGGGTCTGTTTTACTGGGTGGAATGGGAGAGGGTGCTGGGGTCAGCTGTCAGTTTGGGCACTCAGGAAACAGGTTTATGAGAATTTGAAAATTTGTTTTTACTGGGCAATTGTTTTACTTGGAGAAGAATGGAGAATCTGGGGTTAGCCTTCAGTGTTTATCTCTTTTCCTTCAGGGTCCCATCGTACTGTCACTGGGAAAGGATTTATTTGGGGGAGAATCAATGCTTTGGCTTCCTTTCTAGGTATTGTTCTGTCAATAGGAAAGAATGCACTGGGGAAGCTCTCAATATATAACTTTCTATTTCATTCCCTTTTCTCAGGCCTTACTGTTCTGATTTTTTTTTTCATTTTACATATCCAATGAGGCTTTCTAGTACCTCAGATTCTGTCTGTAGTAGGGATTACAGGTATGTTCCACCATGCCCAGAATGCAATTTCTTTTGGGGATTTCCTTTTAATTGTCTTCAGTGGGTTAACACTGAGAGTTAGGATTCTATTCCAGTTCCAGTAGTGCCAGTCGTAACCCATCCTGACCAATGGGAAAACAATGGACCTTCCTGACCAGAGTGGTTTTATTAGGGACTGATTTCTGCATCAATTACATAGAAGATCTGAACAAGGTAATTGAGAAATCTATGTTAGCAAAAAAGTAAAAGAGTAAAAAAATACTTTATTATAACTACTTTGTGCATTGTAGGTGATTTTCTTCCTGCTTTAAAATAAAAACTTTTTTTCCCAAATGCTTTCAGTATTCAAAGACACTTAATAAAAATTTTAAAACAATGATTCAAAACCTCAGACTGTAGGACTAGGGATATAGCTCAGTTGGTAGAGTGCTTTCTTCTCACGTAAAAGGCCCTGAGTTTAGTACTTAGCACCCCCAAATGAAGAAAACAAAAACCCTGTTTTCCATATCATTACTCTGCTTCAGAACAAGACGTATGAGACTAGCCTCTTAACCATATACAGATTTAACTCTTTCAGGTTTCTAACCTTTTTTTCTTTTAATTTTTAAAATTGCAGATGGACACAATAACTTTATTTTTTATTTATTTATATGTGATGCTGAGGATTGAACCCAGTGCCACATACATCTGAGGCAGGTGCTCCCCCACTGAGTGGCAATTCCAGTCCTCTAACCTTATTTTAACATTCATATTTTATAAACATTAGCACTCAATTTCCTTCTCAATTTACACAAAATATTAAAGTCATTACTACAGAAAGATTTGTTTTTTAAAAAGGTAAGACAAAAACACTCATTTTGGGGCAATGCTGGAGATCGCACCCAGGTTTTCATACATGATAGGTAAGTGCACCACAATTAATATAAATAATTTTAATAAGTAACAAATTTAATAATGTAGCATAAATAATCTTATTTCGTATGCTTTTTACCTATCACAGTCATATACACTATTTTGTTGTCATGGAAACAGAGCTCTCTAAGTAAGTCATGAGCAACACCACCGATAACTGAAAATTCCTCTGAGTCCTAGTCTCTCTGGAAGAGCCCTCGTGAAGATGCCAATGGTAGAGAGGAGAAAGATTTTCTCCCAAATGCAAGGGCCAAGTCACATTCATT
The DNA here is from genome assembly GCF_902686455.1 of Sciurus vulgaris. Classification (NCBI taxonomy): domain Eukaryota; kingdom Metazoa; phylum Chordata; class Mammalia; order Rodentia; family Sciuridae; genus Sciurus; species Sciurus vulgaris. The sequence continues at coordinate 14,547 of NW_027632794.1, read as the reverse complement.
TGTCTGAAATAAAAATGTTGCTCTCTTTGTTTCTTTTTTTAAAAATTGAGTTCACATATAAAAACAAAACAAAGTACATTGTCTACATGTTAGATTTTTTTGTTTTTATAATGATGTGGTAGAAGAATAGACCCTTATTAACTGATATATTTTGGATTTTCTTACTTACATAATTACGTAAAAATCAATATTCAGAAAATATACACAAAACCCTGGTTTATGTATTCAACTTGGTATTTAGAAAAGAGAGATTTATTTAACTTTATATTTGAAAACTAAAGGGCAGTATGTGGAAATATATATAAGAGGTAAAATATTTAAAAAAAACTAGGGCTGGGGATATAGCTCAGTTGGTAGAGTGCTTGCCTCTCAAACACAAGGCCCTGCGTTCAAGTTCCCGGCGCTGCAAAAAAAAAAAAAAAAAAAAAAAAGAAAGAAAACTACAGGGCTAGGGTTGTGGCTCAGTGGTAGAGAGCTTGCCTGGCATGTGCAGGACACTGGGTTCAAGCCTCAGTACCATACACAAATACATAAAGAAAATAAAGGTATTGTGTCCATCTACAACTAAAAAAATTAAAAAAATTACATAAATGTACAATACTCTCCTGAGTATAGATGAACAATTCTGGTCTGAGTTATAAAAATAACAACAAAAAATAATTATAGAGAGACAAGACTTGGAGAAAAAAATTTATGCTACTGAAAAGTAGTATTGCAGATTTATTTATTGATAAACTTATTTGAAATATGAATCCAACTGTAATACATTTATTACACAAACTGCTGTAAAATTTGCATAATAAATTGAAATGTTCTTAAAATATTCTGTGAAATAAAAGCCAAAATATTCCTAATGCAATAAACTCACAAGAAAAATATAGCTAGATCAAATTGTATTAATTAAATTAAATCAAAATCTTAAATACATTATTGGTAACTAAGCAATAGGATCCAGTTCATCCTTACATACAAAAAATCTGTGTAGACAAAACTATTTCTCCAATACACTATATGAATAGCTTAATAAGAATCAATCATTCTTTTAGATGTGTTTCTGTAATTGTGATCCACTTTGTGCTTCAAATGTAGCCCTTGCTCTTCTGTCACTGAGGCTTATCATACAATGGACAAGTTTTTCTTCTCCTTCTCCTAAATTAGCAAGTAAATTTGAATGCCTCCCCCAAAATCAGGGCACAGCTGGAGTGTAGCAGGTAAATCAGTTCTTTAGAAACTCAGAAAACCAGGTGCAGTGACCTGCACCTATAATTCTAGTGGCACAGATGCCTGAGGCCAGAGGATCACAAGTTCAAAGCCAGACTTAGCAATTTAGCTAGGCCCTAAGTAAGCAACTCAGTGAGACCCTGTCTCTAAATAAAATACAAGAAAGGATGGAAATGTATCTCAGTGGATGAGTCTTCCTAGGTTCAATCCTCCCACAAAACCTCTCAGAGTTTCCTCCTAATGGCAGAATCATAACCTCTGGGAGAGGAGTCCCTTGTCCTTATGCTTTGCTAGCAAAGCAATGAACTTTCTTTTTTCTTTTACTCAAAACCATGTCTTTGTTATTGGATGGGCACTGTGGACAATGGCTAAGCTTTTGGTAACATTTCCATAAACAGAAAGCATACAAACAGATATACTCATGCCTAATAATAAAATAGAAAGAAAGAAATGCAAGAAAACCTCAATTTGCTTCAAAATAAAATGCCTTTAATAAGCTTTATCTTATTTAATATTGCTTTGTACTGCTGAACCAATATAATAATGTGTGAAACCAAACAGAGGACTTAGTAATTGAAGTCTATGTAACAAAAGATGATCATTTTTAACATGCTTGATTAAAGGAATGCCAATTAAGTGTAACATAAATGTTTAATAAGGTAGGTAGAATATAAAAATACAAAGTTATTTTTTTAATCTCATCACCAAACACAAGTGTCAGGGCCTTTATGTTAGCAGTAAGAAGACCAGGATAAAAAACTTCACAAGATCCATGGATGAGGGTATAGATTAATCCATAAGATATCAAAGGAAGAATGAACCAATTTTCATCCATCAAAAAGGACCACACAGAAGAGAAGAAAATAAATATTATTAATATTTCTAGCCAGGATTAGAAGGCTATAGGTAAAGATATTTATAGTTTATCCCTGGAGCCTTTCCTTACAACTAAATGTCTTTCTTTTATTGTCTTTTTAATTTTATTTGTATTGGTATGAGAAAATAGTTTTGAATTTCTAAAGAGATAATATCCATAAAATAAATATAAAGCTTAACTATTGTAAAGTCAGACGCAGGTGACCAGAAAAAAGTCAGACCAAAAGCTGCTGAACAAGACTTTATTGGGGTTTGGCCCTGGGTCAAGATTCACCAGGCCTCCAGGGTGAAAAGCCAGGGTGAATGGCTGGGGAATCTGCATGGGGGCGGGAGGGGGCAGCTGGCCGAGGCCTTTATAGTCTGGAATTGGTGGGGGAAGGTTTGAAGGCTTAGTGTCTCCCTGGGGTTCACTGGGGACTCCATTGATTGACAGGCAGTGGCAAGAGGTTACTAGGGTGGGCTGCCTGATGCCCCATCCCCATACAGCTGCTAAGACTTCCCTAACAACTATTTTTTTTTAAAATTTAGTGCTATCTAAGTATACTTACATGAAGTGTAACAATAGAGAAAAAACAAGTTGTGCCATTAGGAATTAAAATTTCCTCAAAAGTGAAGTTAATAAAAGAAATGTGGAATGGCATACAAGAGAACGTGTTTAAACCAAAATAACTAAAAAGTTTCTAAACTCCCCTCCCTCACAAATTCATGTGAGAAAGGGTACATGAACAAGAGGAAGGAAGGGATTCTTCAAGAGTGATGTTGAGACTTAATCACATTCTTCAATATGAAATGACCATGTGTCCTGCTTTAAGGCAGTCTCAGTTTATGACTATTTTCCCAGGGTATTGCTAATAGAATTATTTTTCTTGGAGTTGTCTCATTGAAATCATAAATTATGGTCATAAATCCATGAGGCATAAATTATATATATATATATACATATAATATGTATATATGTGTGTATATATATGTGTTATATATACGTATATGTATGTGTATGTGTGTGTATATATATATAATTTGACGAGATCACATGGCAACTTTCTGTTACAGAACCTGGGAGATTATACCAAATATTGCCATACTGCTTTGGCTCAGGATGTACTTAGCAGAACATGATAGATTCAGGCACAGAGATGACTTTACCCCCAGGGGGATTCAAGTCAGAGATATGGAGGGGAGGGCAACTCACTTTCCCATAGAGTCTGATGGCTCACATGACCAACTAAAGAGGGCATAAATGATTGCACTTGGAGTCTGATCCAGGTCATACATGTGTACAGTGGTGTGTGCTAGCCTGTAATTAGTGGACTCTTCTGCCATATGAGAATTCCTGGGAGGCCCCTGAGATCCAGATGCTCAGAATAGATCAACATTTGCCTGGCTATACTGGCATGTTAGTCTAATTTCTCCAGAGAAGTTAACACCCCAAAAGTCTCAAAGTTATGATCTGAGCCCAACCCCAGTATTGGAACGACCCATATAGAAGTCTGTATCAGCTTTGCCCTGTCAGTGCAGCAATCTGGTCTGTTCAGACAAAATATCATTGATGATGTTGAAACTCCACATATGGTGTATGATATTCTTTGTGGACTGGGATTCCATCTATGTATTTCTGTTCCCTTCAGGACCTATAACTCCTATCTCTGCAGGGGTGTCTTCTCTTGAAGTGCCATATTGTTTTGTCCCCTTCTATAAGCTGTCACCATAACCCCGTTGCTCTCCTCCAGACACTGCAGTGGTTAAGGACCTATCTCACCCTGCTGAAAACCCATCCAAGGGCCAATGTCTGAGTTACAAGTGCCTGGCCTATAGATGGCACTCAGTAATTACTGAACACATGAACAATCATCACTCTTCTTTGACAGTAAGAAGTGCAAATTATTGGTCACAGACAAGTAAATGAAAGGACGTGGGGTGCCTGGAAGATCGCAGAGTAGAGGAATGTGCACTATCATCAGTTGCTCAGCTCAAGATTTGCAAAGTGGGAAAAGTCCTCCTCAACAAAGAGGGGACCGAGGGCATTCACTAAAGGTAGCAAAATAGACAGAGAAACACAGAAAGTCAAAAAATGTACACATAATATAAGAAGTAATATGTTAGGAAACACAAATATTGGCTGGTGGTGGTGCCAACAACCACCACTGCTGAGGAGAGGAGGGAGAGAGAAAGAGGAAAGCATGGCCAATAAAATCAGCTGGGGGATCCTGTGCTCTGTCCAAGGTGGGCGCAGAGCACCTGCAGATGATCACACTGTCAGCCGTGTTGACTAGAGAAGACGACATCACTACCCGCCAGGCTCCACACTGGCGCTAGTAGCACGCCCTGATGACGCCACCCCTTCTGAGCCACCAGTGCACTGCACCTGTGCCTGTGCACCCTGGCCTCCCAGGAAGTGGTGGGTAGTTTTTAGATTGCCAGGGCTGAGCCTAGGCGAGCTTGCTTGGCCCAGGGCAACAGAGGTGTGGAGAGTGCTTTTGTCAAGTACCAGAAGCGTTGGGGTAAAACCCATCTGATCTCTGGATGACCAAGAATTGGAGGGTGGCCTGGAGGCCTCCACTGTTGTTTTCCTGTCCCTTGTGGCCATGAGGTCTTTGTAAAATAGAAGAAATGTGAGGGGTGGAGGAAACTTGCCTGCTGGAAGCTTGGGGGAAGCTCAGATTATGAGGAATGTTCAATATTTAAATGGATAATGTAATAATTGGAATCACTTTGTTTTGTTTCTTATCTTGCCGGTGTTAGGTAGAGTTCAGGTACATCCAAGATGTTGGAGGCTTGTTACCAGAAGAATACCACTGAATGACAAGACAGGGAGACGTAACATCACGTCTTTGTTTACTTTAGGTGGCATTGCCATGACAATTCCAACCACTGAGGACTTATCACCACAGCAACTCCAACCTCAGGTTTGTCCTTCTAAAATGACCAATGAGAATGAAGTGGACAATATTCTAATTTGGTTTTCTAAAGTAACCAATAAGGGAATATCAGACACTATTCTGATCATGTATTACAAGAAAATCAATGGAAGCAAATGGCGTAAGGTCTTCAATCATGTAGGTATAGGTAAGTGAATGGCTCAGAACCCAGCATGTAAGATTGATTTGTAAAAATATGCAATGGAGAAAAGATAGCCTCTTCAACAAATGGTGCTGGGAAAACTGGAAAACAATATGCAACAGAATAAAATTAAACCCCTATCTCTCACCCTGCACAAAACTCAACTCAAAATGGATCAAGGACCTCGGAATCAGACCAGAGACCCTGCATCTTATAGAAGAAAAAGTAGGTCCAAACCTTCAACTTGTTGGCTTAGGAGCAGACTTCCTTAAAAGGACTCCCATAGCACAAGAAATAAACGGAAGAATCAACAACTGGGATAGATTCAAACTAAAAAGCTTTCTCTCAGCAAAGGAAACTATCAGTAATGTGAACAGAGAGCCTACAGAGTGGGAGAATATCTTTGCCACTCATATTTCAGATAGAGCGCTAATTTCCAGAATCTATAAAGAACTCAAAAAACTCTACACAAAGAATACAAATAATCCAATCAACAGATGGGCTAAGGAAATTAACAGACACTTCACAGAAGAAGATGTACAAGCAATCAACAGATATATGAAAAAATGTTCAACATCTCTAGTAATAAGAGAAATGCAAATCAAAACCACCCTAAGATTTTATCTCACCCCAATTAGAATGGCGATTATCAAGAACACAAGCAACAATAGGTGTTGGCGAGGATGTGGGGAAAAAGGTACACTCATACATTGCTGGTGGGGTTGCAAATTAGTGCAGCCTCTCTAGAAAGCAGTATGGAGATTCCTCAGAAAGCTTGGAATGGAACCACCATTTGACCCAGCTATCCCACTCCTTGGCCTATACCCAAATACTTAAAATCAGCATACTACAGAGGTGCAGCCACATCAATATTCATAGCGGCTCAATTCACAATAGCCAGATTGTGGAACCAACCTAGATGCCCTTCAATTGATGAATGGATAAAGAAACTGTGGCATATATATATACAATGGAATATTACTCCGCCATGAAGAATGATAAAATTATGGCATTTGCAGGCAAATGGATGAAATTGGAGGATATCATGCTAAGTGAGATAAGCCAATCTCAAAAAACTAAAGGACGAATGATCTCGCTGATAAGCAGATGAGGACATATAAGGGTGGGTAGGAGGGGTTAGTATTAGGGTTAGGGTTAGGTTTAGGGTTAGGGATAAGGAGGGTGGTAAGAATGGAGGAAGGAAGGACTGTATAGAGGGTAAAGAGGGGTGGGAGGGGAGGGGGGAAGAGAAAAAAACAGAATGAATCAAACAACATTGCCCTATGTAAATTTATGAATTTTAATTAAAATAAAATAAAAAAAAGATTGATTTGTAGACATGGTGGTATCAAGCTTCTTTTGCTAGGCTTACTCCAGTCCACCCTACAGAATGCTGCTTTCACATTCACCTTCAATAATTCTATACTTTGCCTGTTACTTCTGTGTTTCTCGCTCAGTTCTTTCTTAGTACATCAGGGACTTGGACCCCAACTGGCACCCCAGCAATAACATTACCTGAGCACTGCAGTGGGAATATGCATCTTGTAAACTGTGGGCAAAGAGGTTGAGGCAAGGACAAAAATTTGAAGGCAAAAATGATGAGGATTAGATCAGCTACTTCAAAAGTTTAAACCTTGACCACCACAGTTAAAAACAAAAGTGGCCTCAATCTGAGACTGCCCAGACAATTGTTGGACAGATCCTTGTAGAAGCACTTTTTGTATAAAGTTGTAGTGGTCTCTGTACAAATTGTGATCATGGCAGGATATTTTGTGATAGTTACTAACAAGTAACTGTTGCCCCTTCTGAGTCAGTATTAATTTATAACCAATCTGAACTACAAGTCAGGGATGAGGAGGCAAGAGTTTGGGACATCAGGACCACCTAAGTTTATTTCTCAGATTCATGACCATCTTCAGAGTGCAGGTGCTTTTTTCTAAATTCATGGCTGTCTTCACAGAGTGCCGATGTAGGAGAAGAGGTATATAGTTGAGGCTGCTTTAAAAATACTTTTGTCTTTTCTTTATTAAAAATCTCACTAAGGGGCTGGGGAGATAGCTGAGTCGGTAGAGTGCCTGCCTTGCAAGCACAAGGCCCTGGGTTCAATCCCCAGCAGCACAAATAAAAATCTCACTAAGGGGCCACTCCACTGTTTCAGCCCTTGCACTGAGTCCTACCTTCCACCCCTCATGCCTGGCTTGCACAGGCAGTTGGCCTTGACACTGGAACTTGCTCAGGGTGGCAGCTGTAGCAACACTGGACAGATAGGAAACACCTGAACCCAGAGTGTAGGACTAACCTCTAGTGTTTCATATTTATAAAGGAATGTGAGAACAATAGCACTTAGCAGAATCCATAAAGAGCCATGGAAAACTAAGGAGAAAGAACTTCTGCCCAGTTGGCTGCCCTATGTTATCTCCCCCAATCCCTGGCATTTATCTATTGTCTTCTTGTTGTTGCTATAACTCCTCATCTTCATAGAGACAGGTGCAAACCTCCCACCCCTACCTGTCTCAGACCCCAGGTGCACACTTTCTCCTGTGTTTCAAGTTTTCTTGACTCTCAGTATATTTATTTATCAAGCAGAGGGCAGTGGTTCTGCATTTTCTAGATTTCTTTCCAACTAATGCCTGAGTTTCCTAAATATGGTTAACCATCCCTGGATTTGTAAACCCTCTGGAGAGTCCAAGCTCTCACTATCACTACTCTTTGTCAGGAAGATTCTAAAATCCATACTTACCTTTCACTCTGTTTAATGTTTTGCTCAACTCTTAGTCTCCAGGCTCTGCCATCATCATCAATTTTTCTGTGGAGTTTCTATGACTATGTCTGCAGTCAAGATGGCATGAAACTGCTCAGTTAGATTTTGGGTGGAGGAGCAGCAGTAGACAGAAAGAACCAGTGGATTTCAAGAGATGTCATTTGTCCTCCAGCCTTCTGTCCAGTACTGTCTACATCTTAGCCTCAACTTCCAGGTTTTTCTCTGTGTGCTTTTACTTGCCTTCAGCTCAGTGGAGAGGTACCAAGGAATGTTTACATCAAACTTCTAAAGTAACCTGGTTTCTTTTGCATGTACTTTCCTCCTCAATTCCTCTCAACACACAGCTCAAGAGACTTCATCCAGTCACCATGAACTCAGACATCAGGCAGACTACAGTAAAACATGCTCATAAAAATTAGAGTACAAATGTCACACGTGCTGAGGCTGCTTCACAGAGATGAGGGCATCGTCTTCCTGCTCCCACCACCACTATTGTCAGAGTCTAGCTTTCCCAGCTATCCTTCACAGTAGCATGAGAAAAGGTGAGGACCTGAGTCTGGGCTACTCTGCCCTATCTCTTCTACCAGTGAGTTGAGGTAAAGTGTGGAAGCCAGTGGATGAAACTTTGCATTAAAATGTCATTCTTATGTATATGCTATAAAATCTTTCTTATGTTTTTTTTAAAATTTTTCAGTATTGAAGATTGAACCTGAGCTATATACCCCAAGACTTTTTTTTCATATGCTCTAATTAATTTATACAGTTTGACCTTAAACTTGAGATCCTCCTCAGCCTCCCAAGTCATTGGTATTACAAGAATACACCACCATACGTGGCTATTGTTTTGAAATGTTTTAATTTTAATTTCTATGAACTTTATTTGGGGGAATACATCATTTCCAGTTCTTGCATGTGTTGAAGAGCTCCATCAACAGAGAAGTACCCATGTCACTCATTCTAAACCATGCCTAATTTATCCTTCTTTCTAGACTCCTTGTTTGGAGAAGAAGCTGAAAGACCCCTGCCCAGGTACACTGCCCTTGACCCTGGTCACATTCCACTCATATTTTCCAGTACTCCACTACCCATAACACTCTACCTGGCTATTATCTGGGGCATATAAAAGACAAAATGCAGGCCCAGGTTCATTGGCACCACTCCAGTACATACACATGTGTCAGAAACTCCTTTTCCCACCACATCAGCACATCCAGTATGCCCATCAGCATCATTGTGATTCTCACTAGGAGGGACACACCTGGTGAGGTATATGTGGATGGCACGATACCATTATCTTCAGACACCAACTGTCATCCAATCCATGTGGGACCACCATGCACCAACACCAGGAGTTCATGCCAACACTGACCATTAGTAAGATCAAACCCAGGACAACTGTATTGACCAGTAGGTAGGAGGCCAAAACTTCCCCAAGAACTACCAAACACACAGGGTCACACCTAGTGGGCAACTATTCTCAAATCAAACCCAGGACACCATAGCCTCCCTCTGTTCCTCACACACCATAGCCAGAATAGAGCCTTATGAAATCACAGAGCTCATCTTTTATGTTTGTGGGGTACCAGGGATTGAATTCAGGGGCACTGAATGACTCAGTCACATCCCCAGTCCTATTTTGTATTTTATTTACACACAGGATCTCACTGAGTTGCTTAGAACCTCACTTTTACTGTGGCTGGCCTTTAACTCACTATCCTCCTGCCTCAGGCTCCTGAGCTTCTGGGATTACAAGCATGTGCCACCACACCTGACCACAGGGTCCATCTTTTATGAAAGAGTACAACTAATTCAAGTTTGCATGTGTGCATGGGGTTCCATTCTGCTGGATCTGAGTGGTGATCCTTATCCACCCTCAACCTTGAAATGGGGCATAGTATATGTTGTACTGCCTCCCACTTGACTCTGCTTTTAGCTTTCTGCTCTTTAATTTTACACACATGATAACCAACCTAAGAAGAGAAAAAACTGAGAAACACACAAACACATAGAAAAACAAGAAAAAACAAAACAAAACAAAAAGCCCAAAGCTTACGTTATTGTTACTCACTTTTTGACAAGAGGCAAAAATTTAAGCAGACCTGATATGGTTGCTGAAAATATTTAAGTACAACTTATTACACACACACACACACACACAAACACACACACACACACACACGGTAGGATAGGTAGAATTTTTATTTTGAGGAAAGCATTTCAGTACCCAAAATTAAAAATGTGGTCTTCATGAGAAACTCCACTTACCTGATAGAAAGACAACCTTTAGACAAGTGAATGAGAAATTAGCCTAAATATTTAAAGTTTAGGAACAAAATCAGATACTTTCGCATTTTCATTTAAGGAAGAGATGTTCTTCTAGGCCTTGCTAAATTCTTAATGGAATCATTTTTAACTGTACCCAGTAACATTTTACCTGTTTAAAAAGTGCAATAATGCTTTGTATAAATACTTATTTCATGAACAGGGTACTACTCTAAGTAACCTGTATTATAACTGCTCTGTTATTTTATGTGAACAAATGGATTAAATGTGAGATAAAGTGGCATAAATATAAAATTTATAATTCCCAGTGCAGGCCATATAGCCCATCTCATAGAGAGCCTGGCTCTCATGTGGGAGGCCTGGGTTCGAATCCCCAGCACTCTGAGATTGTGGAAATAAAATTTATAATTCCCAATAAAGAAATAATATTTGGGTATCTGTGTGCCAAATGATTCAGCAGCAACCTTCCAAAGGCAGAAGTTATATGAAATGTAAGAAGTACTAGTAACATGTTACCACACCACTTTAAGTTAAAAAAGAATATATGAAAGTCCTCAATTTCTACTGGCCATGACACCAAAATTTATACTCAAATAATGGGGACAATCTCTTCATGCACACATAGAACACTTATAAAAATTGACCACATAGTAATGCACAAATGACACTTCAATAATTTCCATAAAACAGCATTCATAGAAATATTCTGTGTTCACTGTGTAGTAAAATTTGAAATTCATTTAAAAACCAAAACATCTCTTCCAATTGGAAATGTTTTTAATAATTAAATGACTATTGGGTCAAAATAAGAATACAAACTAAAAATGCAGAATTTGTTAAAATGATGACATCTTAGAATCTATAACGCAGTAAAACGATGATTCTTTAAAACTTACATCAAATATAAAAGAATGAAAAGAAAAATCACATGAAAATGTAGGAAAAAACCAATAAAGTATGTGCAGTTGGAGAAAAAGTGCATAATAAAAAAATTAGTTATAAAGCTTATAAAGTTTAAAAGCTTATGTTAAAAAACATCCAAAAATAATGAAAAGTATGTGAGGAAATTATTACAACACACAAAAACAAGTTAAATAAAGGGTAGTACATTCCCTATGTTAAATAGCATTATTTGCCATAAAATGCCAATACTTCCCTTTTTGAAAATCTTTAGAGCTAAGTCAAGTCATATTTGAACATCCAGAAATAGGCCCAATTTCATGGAAATCTAAAACCGTAGTAAGACATTGCAAATAGTTCTGGAAAGCAATGAATTAAAATGGTGGCATTTCAGTTAGATTTTCCTGCATTACCAAACAACCCAAAGTTAGCTGACTTAATTCACAACAACAATGTGTTGCCTCTCATCAACCTAATATCACTTGTGGAGGTCTTATGGTTCCAAGGAGCAGGCTTGTAGCAGAAGGAGTATGTTCAGTCAGAGGTGGTGAGGTTGGTGAGATACCCAAGGCCAGATTTGGCACACGAATGTGGGGTTAGGATCACAAGATTGTGACATAGGAGTGTTGATAAGGAATAGTGTGTGAAGTGCTGGCATATAGGGAACTGCAGTCAGAAATCACTGCTGTAGTGCAGGCAAAGGCAGCTGCAGATACAAAAATGTCAGATGACCTGTGAAACAAGAAAGGTTCACCTCTTCTTCCTGAGGTCTTCCCAGATTCTTCAGGAAAGGGGTTAATATTGGCAGTGAAATTTTCAATGTGTAGGTCAGATGCTCTTTGCACAATCACTGCCTGACCTTATTACTTGGCATACCAGGGTCAGAAGTACAATGCACTATGTGACCAGAATGAGAGGAAAGGGAAACATTTGGCAACTAACACTAAAGGGCAGCACACACCACAAGACAGAGACATCCAGGAAGCTCTATGCAAAACATCCTTGGGCAACAGTGACCATGAGAACAACTGGAAGACAAGAGAGTCAATCCACAAGGTTCCACCACCCCACGGTGCTGGGAATTGAACCCAGGGCCTTGTGCTTGTAATGCAAGCTCTCTACCAACTGAACTATTTGCCCAGCCCCAATTCCCACATTTTAATGGCTCAAGGAGAAGAGAGGTCATGCTAGAAGAGAGTTTTGCTTTACACTTAGCAAAGTGTAAGTATTTCAGAATTCCTTACAGTTCTTTTTATGTGCAAGTACAATCACATTATAGTTCATTATCTATACCCATGGGTCTGCATCCACAACTTCAACCAACCACAGAGAGAATCTATTTAGTGAAAAAAATTATGTGTACTGAATATATGTAGACTTAATTTTCCTATCACTATTCCCTAAACAATACAGTATAAAAAGCACTAATTTAACATTTACATGATAATAGGTATTATAAATAATGTACAAATGATTGAAGGTATATGAAATGATTTACCTAGGTAATATGTAAATATTCTTCTCTTTTATATAAGGGACTTGATCTTTGGTATCCACAGGGATCTTGGGACCATCCCCTGTGAACCCTGATGAATAGGTATAATTGAGCAATACTGTCTGTGTTAGAATAGAGTGGAACCACTAAAAATAAATGTGAATTCTTTCACAGGAGTAAAAAAATGCTTCTTTCTGCAACTTAGAATTGAGTTTAAAATACACAAAGAAATGGATTTTTCACAGGCATTTTACACTGCCAGGCATGACAGTGAGTTATTAGTAACACTGACACCCTTTGACTCTACCTGCCATACTGGGAACTGAGGATAGAACCTCATTTTCCAACTAAAGATCTTTAGGGAGGTTAGTGAACAAAGGTTTCAGAATCAGTGCATAGTACTCTTCTCTGAAACCTGCAATAAATGGACTGAGGACCAGTTTCTTTTTTGTTGTTGTTGTTGAGGTGCTGGGGATCAAACCAAGGGCTTTGTGCTTGCAAGGCAGGCACTCTACCAACTGAGCTATCTCCCCGGCCCAAGGACCCATTTCTTGTAAGGGTTTTAGTCAGCATTTTTATTACTGAACTCAAAAGATCTGGAAAGAAACAATTGAGGAGGATATGTTTATATGACACTCATGATTTCAGAGGTTGTTGACAGTAACTTTTGTACTGGATTCTAAAGTTAGATGGTATCCTTCTGTTGAATGTCACACAAAACAGATGTATATCTTCAACAAGTGTCAGATAAGGTCAAACATTTGGTAAATGCCAACGTATGACCTCTGTATCAGGCACAAAGAAAGCCATTTGAAGTGTTTTCTTCCTCTTTAAGGGTCTACAGAGACCTAAAGGGAGTTGGAGATTTATTTGAAAAGTAGAAAAATGTCATGATGCAGGTCTGCTACCACTCACCTACCCTGCAGTTATTTCAGAAGGAATGACCGAAAGGGAATAATGGGGAAGGCCATTTAATCGTTTATTTATTAACAAATACCTCTCACTAACTTTTACTCATTTTTGATGTCACAAAAATTTCTCCATTATAACCCCATAATGATATTAAGATAGAACCTCTCTTGAGTGAGATTTCATTTGATAGCCTCTCATCAATTCTTGTCTCACAATGGGAATTTACTAACTCCCACTGTAAGGCCCACTACCTTGAACTTTGTGAGCAGTAGCAGACCCTGAGAAGACCCCATGTAGGCACAGACATATCTGTGAAAACTACTGCAGATATGGACTCAGTTGTTTGCCACAGTGGTCAGCAGTTATCAACCAGGGCAATTGTCAAGCCCAGGGGACATTGGTCCTGGCTAAAGATATTTTGATTGTCAAAATTTTCAGGGTCCAGTATTAGGAAATCTAGTAGGTAAAGATCAGAGTTACTACTAAACACATCATCATGCACAGGGAAGTCCTTCATCACAAAGAAGCACCTAAATCCTTCTGAGGTTTAAGAATCCTGGTCTAGATCATAAATGCTATGCAGGAAGGCACTTGGCCTTTTCTGGTTCATATATTGTCCGCAGTGCTTCAAACACAGGGATTATCTCCTAGTAAGTAAAGAAGGGAGAAAAGAAAGAAAAGGGGAAGGGGGAGACACACAGCCTATTCTCAGGAGAAACTTCAATCTTGGAGGCAGGGAAGTTACTAATTTGGGCCTGATTCTTGTGCTACAGTCTCTCTTCAGAAAGTTTTTTCATCCTTCCCAAAATTTTCCAGTCAGAACCCCATTGTTGATGTTGAACCAGATGCCTCTTCTTGAATGTCAGGCAAGCATCCTCCTAGATAGTAATTCCCAATTGAGAAAGTATTATTTCCTCCTTGTATATCCCAAGCATGCAAAATGAGTCATTAAGAACTTGAGCTGCATGCACAGGTCATGCATAAACACACAAACACACACACATAAACTAACATGCAGGGCATTAAAATCGACTGCCCC
>NW_027632795.1:0-23145 GCF_902686455.1 Sciurus vulgaris | reverse complement strand
AACTACATTTTTATGACCTTGACGTGCTGCCCATGTTAAAGCAACATAACCATTCTCATCCTGGCCATTCACTTCTGCTCCATGTGCAACCAGGGGAGCAACCACCTGCGGGTGGCCATTCTGTGCAGCGTACTTAATGGTCTCCCTTATCAAAGCTTGCATTAGCACCTCTGTCCAGAAGGAGCTGAACCGTCTCTACATTGGCAACACTAGCAGCATACATCAGAGGGGTCCATCCATATCAAAAGCTGGAATGTACACTAATGCCAGAATCCAGGAGCTCCTCCACTAAGGAAGTATCTCAAGTGGTCAATGCCTTCTTAAAAAAGTTTCATTCTTTTCTTCTGTAGGCAACGGCCTTTTTAATTTCTGGGAGGCTGGGTCAAGGTACCCGATCTGCCAGCCGTCATCCTCGCTATCTACTCTCCTCTCCGTCAGCCACCGCCACACCCTAGAACGAGCCCACTACAGTGTCCATAGCCATGCCCACACAGCCGCTCTCCGAGACTTTCTTCATGAACTTCCAGATTAGGAACCCCTGAAGGACTCGGGGCATAACAAATATTCAAGTCACTGAGACATGATCTCTGAAAGTCTTTGGGGTGAAGGTAACAACTGAATCAACAGGCTCAATACTGGGATTGGGCACTGCATCTTTATTTCTTCCCTTGTCCAGGATTGTATCCTGGTCTACTTAATGGCTCTGCATCAGGCACACATGCTGGAGATTTCTCAGGTAACACAAACATGTCCCATGGATTGTGTAGTTCAGAGGCCAAAATCCACTCTGGCACAAGAAATCACTGTGTATGCTTATAGGAAAAAAAGTCCACACCAGGTGCTATTAACACAATTCTCACTGCCCTTGCCTGGATCCACCAAGGTAGGTACATTTGAAAGCATCACTATGGGTTGTCACTGAACAACTTCTGCCCACTCAAAGGAGATGCCATCAGGCCTCTTCCACCTGATGGGGAGATGTATGTGTCCAAGGATCTCAATGCTCTGTTTGGGGTGAAGCACCATGAGTCTGGGCAAAGAAGGGCACCCTGCTCTGGCTTTGCTCCCTCTGCAGCTCTGCTCCAGTTGCTATGGTGAACAGCAGTTCACAGTGGTCCTCACCCTCACTGGGATCTTGCTGTATAATTAAAAGTCATTAGCCCATTCTAAAATTTGCAACAATCTTCAGGATTAAAAAGATGCTTGAGTTTAACATTCCTAGGTGTTGCCCACCTAAGGCATTCCTAGGTGCTATATCAGCTAAGGCACAACCTTCCCAAAATGGCTTCCTATCATAGTATTTCACTTAAAATGAAGAAAAGTGGAATATGTCTGCAAATTCCATACCAGCCCACTGTGCAGTTTCTCTATCAGTTAAACTCAGTCTAATATTCTCTTCTACAGGTGTTTGCAGAGAAATCTTATCAATTTTGCCACTCTTTCCCTCCCTGTTTGTTGTGGTACCCCTCTGCCTTTCCTATCCTGGAAGCATGTGAAAGTTTGGAACTGATTAACCCTTTCTCAGCAACGGTTCCAGTAATCAGAATTTCTGAGTTTCTCCAAGTCGTTCAGTTTGATATTTATCCTCAGTGTATTCCCCCAGATACTTCTGATGCGTGGGTATTCTCTACTTGTTTCAATTTCAAATTACAGAGAAGTTGGAAAGTGCAGCATGGTTCACTTCTACCATCTTGATTCCCTCCACTCCCCCCCCCCCCACACACACACAACAAGGATTAAGAAATTGCAAGCACCTGGCCTAGTGGTACATGCCTATAATCCCAGTTACTCCAGGGACCGAGGCAGGAAAATAGCAAGTTCCAGGTCAGCCTGGGCAACTTAGCAAGACCTTGTCTCAAAATAAAAAATTCAAATGAGTTGTGGGTATAGCTCTGCTTTAGAGAGTTACAATGTCTTGAATTCAATCCCCATTATTGAAGTAAAAGAAAGAAAGAAAGAAAGAAAGAAAGAAAGAAAGAAAGAAAGAAAGAAAGAAAGAAAGAAAGAAAGAAAGAAAGGAAGGAAGGAAGGAAGGAAGAAAAGAAAGAAAAGAAAAATGCGAGCACTTAAGTGCTTCTAGGTCTACAGGTTGAGGCAGGCAAAGGTAAGCTGCAGTTAAGTCACAAAGGACTTGAAATGTCATCTGGAATTTGGAATTTCTTTTGTATATCCATGTGGTAATCTTAAGAGGAATTTCTAGATTTGAATTTTAGGTAGATCAGTGCTACTGGAAATGTGGTCCACACATCAGTCCTGGTCTAAGAGCTGTTTGCTGTAAGTCCACAATAAGTACAGAATGATTATTTCAAAATTTTTATAGCAATTTGACACTGCTTCCACATCCAAGTGACTGATAAGTTGACTTTGACAAAATGTTGTTTTGTTGTCTATTGGAAATTAAAAAACAAAACAAAAAGTTGACTTTGACAAAATGTTGTTTTGTTGTCTTTTGGAAATTAAAAAACAAAACAAAACTCTGGTTCTCAGTGTTTGAGAAGCACTGAGTAAAATCATTCTGGTTATACTGGAAGTTGAAATGAGATAATAAAGAAATAGGGATGTTTCTAGTCAGGATGATAGTCATCTGATGTTTCATATAACTTTGTGCTCCATACATGTAGCAGAAAGAGATAAAATGTGACAATAGAAAAAACACCAAAAAATACAGCCCGAAAACAGGAACATGGAACACAAAACAATGATTGAAGATAAAGTCATCGACTTCAGATTAAGAAGTAGAAAAGGCATCCAGGGTTTTAGTGTGAGGTATAAATTCCTTCATTTATAATATGAGTAGTAGATTCACTGTTGCCCACATATGTCTCTTGACCCTCATCTTAAAAGATATGGATGCACCTATTTTCTCTCAGTTCCTTATTGCCTTCTGAATTAAACTATTTTGGATAAGCCATGGGAGGTGAATCTATTTGCCAGGTTTCTCCAGAACACCTTTAAGATATTCTGTTGGTCTTTTTGTGTGCTTCAGTTTCTTATGTTTTGATGTGTCTGTGTTTTTCTGGATTTCTTTTTCTTTATCCAGCTTCAGATTTCTTAATGGTTCTTAATGTCATTATCTTTTAAAATATCATCTCTCCTATGACTTCTGTATTCTCTTATTTTGAAACTGCTATTAGAAATAAGGTGAACATTTTTATTTTACTTTCTGTCTTACATCATTGTTTTTATATATTTGATTTCCTTTTTGTTTGTAGTTCATTTTAGGTAATTTTTCTCCAGATCAGTATTCTCTTCAGCTATGTATAGTATATTATTTAACATATCCGTTGAGTTGCTACTTTTAAGAGCAATCATTTTTATTTCTGAAAGTTTGATTTTACTGATTTAAAATCTATTTTCTAGATAATAGTATTTTCTCTCATGATTTTGAATTTTTTTACTTTATTTCTTTAATCAGTTAAATATTCTTAGGAGTTAATATATAGTTCCATTATATGAAGTTCAAAAGAATGATATTCTTCTTTATGTTTTCTTTTATGCTGATTGCCATTCACAGAGTTCATGTTTTCTTGTATTCATTGTAAATTTTTATTGTGAGCTCATGCTTGGTAGAAGGGGAGAAGTTTTGTGTGTATGTGTATAAATTCTGTGTGACCCATTTAAAGGATGATATTTGTCAAAGAGAGCTTATATATTTTTTCTCTTCTAGATCTTCTAATGTGTAATTAACATAAGAACATTTTCAGTTTTTTAAATTTTATTGGCAAATAATAATTGTATATACTTATGGGGTACGGTGTGATGCTTCAACACATGTATGCATTGTGGAATGAGCACATTGGGCTAATTAACATATCCATCATCTCTCATGTTCATTATTTCTTTGTGGTGAGAACATTTCTCAGGTAGGAGTTTCTTTGATCACTTTGCGTGTTTGTCAGGTTGTTTATTAGTGTGATATATCAAATTAAAAGATTTTCTGAAAATGAATTATTGCATTTGTGGGATAAACTCTACTTGCTTGATATATTTTTATTTTGTTTTGTTTTTATCTTCAATACAGTTCTAGATCTTATTTAATAAGATAGGTCTAGGATTTCCTTATACTTTATCAATTGTGTATTGGGGTAGGGAAGAGAGAGAGAAATCTGAAATACCTGTTGCTTACAACAACAAATGTTTGTTTCTTGGTCATAAAAAATCTGGTTCAGATGGGGCATCTCTTCAGAGTGGCTCTCCCAAGCAGTAACTCAGGGGAATCATCACTGTTTCCATTTTACATTGCATGGATTCTTGATCACTACAGCAGAAGAGTGAGCTCAAAGATGGTAAAGGAAACATTGACTCCTTCCGTCAAAAGTGATAATGAGCAAAGTCTAGTCACCTAGCCACACAGCAAAACTAAGAACTACAAGGGGGCTACCCCTCTCTGTCTTTCTCTCTGTTTCTTTGTCTCTCTGTCTCTCTCTCTCTCTCTGTCTCTCTCTTACACACACACACACACACACACACACACACACACTTCATGAAGGAAAATATAAGAGAATGAAATCCTAGAATGAGCTCGAGAAAAAATGTTACTTTAAATCTAACAGTACTAAAAACAAAATTAAAATCTTACTTTATCATGTTTTAAATTTTTCTGTATTTTATGATGCTTTTGAAATCTTGGCGCCTTTGCTAATCCTACAGTGTCTGCCTCTCTCAAGGTTACCTATTTCCTACAAGCAACTCACCTATCAGTGCACCGTTCAAAAGCAAATCAGTCAATCCAGAGCCCATACTCCCCAAATGCTTTCCTTATCTAACTCTTTTTTTAATTAAAAATCATAAATTTACATAGGGTAATGTTGTTTGATTCATTTTGTTATTTTTCCCTTCCCCCCCATCCCTCCCACCCCTCTTTTCCCTCTATACAATCCTTTCATCCTCCATTCTTACCACCCTCCTTATTCCTAACCCTAACCCTAATGCTAATCCCTCCTACCCCCATTATATGTCCTCATCCGCTTATCAGAGAGATCATTTGTCCTTTAGTTTCTTGAGATTGGCTTATCTCACTTCGCATAATATTCTCCAATTTCATCCATTGGCCCTCAAATACCATAATTTTATCATTCCTCATGGTGAAGTAATATTCCATTGTATATATATACCACAGGTTCTTTATTCATTCATCAACTGAAGGGCATCTAGGATGGTTCCACAATCTGGCTATGGTGAATTGAGCAGCTGTGAACATTGATGTGGCTGTATCTCTGTAGTATGCTGATTTTAAGTCCTTTGGGTATAGGCCAAGGAGTGGGATAGCTGGGTCAAATGGTGGTTCCATTCCAAGCTTTCTGAGGAATCTCCATACTGCTTTCCAGAGAGGCTGCACTAATTTGCAACCCCACCAGCAATGTATGAGTGTACCTTTTTCCCCATATCCTCTCCAATACCTATTGTTGCTTGTGTTCTTGATAATCGCCGTTCTAATTGGGGTGAGATGAAATCTTAGGGTGGTTTTGATTTGCATTTCTCTTATTACTAGAGATGTTGAACATTTTTTCATATGTTTACTGATTGCTAGTGCATCTTCTTCTGTGAAGTGTCTATTCATTTCCTTAGCCCATTTGTCGACTGGATTATTTGCATTCTTGGTGTAGAGTTTTTTGAGTTCTTTATAGATTCTGGAAATTAGCACTCTATCTGAAGTATGAGTGGCAAAGATATTCTCCCACTCTGTAGGCTCTCTCTTCACATTACTGATAGTTTCCTTTGCTGAGAGAAAGCTATTTAGTTTGAATCTATCCCAGTTGTTGATTCTTGCTTTTATTTCTTGGACTATGGGAGTTCTGTTAAAGAAGTCTGATCCTAAGCCAACAAGTTGAAGGTTTGGAACTACTTTTTCTTCTATAAGATGCAGGGTCTCTGGTCTGATTCCGAGTTCCTTGATCCATTCTGAGTTGAGTTTTGTGCAGGGTGAGAGAGAGGGGTTTAATTTCATTCTGTTGCATGTGGTTTTCCAGTTGTCCCAGCACCATTTGTTGAAGAGACTATCTTTTCTCCATTGCATATTTTTGGCACCTTTGTGTAGTATGAGACAATTGTATTTATTTGGGTCTGTGTCCATGTCCTCTATTCTGTACCATTGATCTACCTGTCTATTTTGGTACTAATACCATGCCGTTTTTGTTACTATTGCTTTGTAATAGAGTTGAAGATCTGGTATTGCGATACCCCCTGCTTTGCTCTTTCTACTGAGGATTGCTTTACCTATTCTGGGTTCCTTATTCTTCCAGATGAATTTCATAATTTCTTGCTCTACTTCTGTAAGGTACATCATTGGGATTTTAATTGGAATTGCATTGAATCTGTATAGCACTTTAGATAGTATGGCCATTTTGACAATATTAATTCTTCCTATCCAAGAACATGGAAGATCTTTCCATCTTCTAAGGTTTTCTTTAATTTCTTTGTTTACCGTTCTGTAGTTCTCATTGTAGAGGTATTTCACCTCTTTCATGAGATTGATTCCCAAGTATTTTATTTTTTTTTTTGATACTATTGTGAATGGGGTAGTTTTCCTAATTTCTCTTTCTGAAGATTCATCACTTATGTGTAAAAATGCATTGGATTTATGAGCACTGATCTTGTAACCAGCTACTTTACTGAATTCACTTATGATTTATAAGAGTTTTCTGGTGGAATTTCCAGGTTGCTCTAAATATATAATCATGTCATCAGCGAACAGGGATAGTTTGAGTTCTTCTTTTCCAATTCGTATCCCTTTAATTTCCTTGATCTGTCTAATTGCTCTGGTTAGAGTCTCAAGAACGATGTCGAATAGAAGTGTTGAAAGAGGGCATCCCTGCCTTATTCCAGTTTTTAGGGGGAATGCTTTCATTTTTTCACCATGTAGAATGATATTGGCCATGGGCTTAGCGTAGATGGCCTTTACAATGTTAAGGAATATTCCCACTACCCCAATTTTTTCTAGTGTTTTGAGCATGAAGGGATGCTGTATTTTATTGAATGCTTTTTCTGCATCTATTGAAATAATCATGTGATTCTTAACTTTTAGTCTGTTGATATGGTGAATGACATTTATTGATTTCCAGATGTTGAACCAACCTTGCATCCCTGGGATAAAACCCACTCGATCGTGGTGCACTATCTTTTTAATATATTTTTGTATGCGATTTGCTAAAACTTTGTTGAGAATTTTTTTGTGTCAATGTTCATTAAGGATATTGGTCTGAAATTTTCTTTCCTCGATGTGTCTCTGTCTGGTTTAGGTATCAGGGTGATATTGGCCTCATAGAATGAGTTTGGGAGGGTTCCCTCCTCTTCTATTTTATGGAATACTTTGAGAAGTATTGGAATGAGCTCTTCTTTAAAAGTTTTGTAGAACTCGGCTGAGAACCCATCTGGTGCCAGACTTTTCTTTGTTGGTAGGCTTTTGATGACCTCTTCTATTTCATTGCTTGAAATTGATTCATTTAAGTTGTGAGTTTATCCTCATTCAGTTTAGGTAATTCATATGTCTCTAGAAACTTGTTTATGTCTTCGAGGTTTTCTGTTTTGTTGGAGTATAGATTTTCAAAATAGCTTCTAATTATGTTTTGTATTTCACTCGTGTCTCTTGTGATATTTCCTTGTTCATTCCGAATTTTAATAATTTGCATTTTCTCCCTCTTTCTCTTTCTTAGTGTGGCTAAGGGTTTATCAACTTTGTTTATTTTTTCAAGGAACCAACTAGTTGTTTTGTTAATTTTTCTGATAGTTTCTTTTGTTTCAATTTCGTTGATTTTGGCTGTGATTTTAACTAATTCCTGTCTTCTACTACTTTTGGTGTTGCTCTGCTCTTCTTTTTCTAGGGCTTTGATCTGTAGTGTTAAGTCTTTTATTTGTTGATTTCTACTTCTTTTGTTGAATGCGCCCCATGAAATAAATCTTCCTCTAAGTTCTGCTTTCATAGTGTCCCAGAGATTTTCATATGATGTGTCTTTGTTCTCGTTTACCTCTAAGAATTTTTTAATTTCCCTCCTGATGTCTTCTGTTATCCATTCATCATATAATAGTGTATTATTTAATCTCCAAGTATTGGAGAATTTTCTGTTTTTTATTCTGTAATTTATTTCTAATTTCAATCCATTATTATCTGATAGAGTACAAGGTAGTATCTCTATCTTCTTGTATTTGCTAACAGTAGCTTTGTGGCAAAAGACATGGTCTATTTTAGAGAAGGATCCATGTGCTGCTGAGAAGAAAGTGTATTTGTTCTTTGTTGGATGGTATATTCTATATAAGTCGGTTAAGTCTAAATTGTTGATTGTGTTATTGAGATCTATGGTTTCTTTATTCAATTTTTGTTTGGACGATCTATCCAGCAGTGAGAGAGGTGTGTTAAAATCACCTAGTATTATTGTGTTGTGGTCTATTTGATTTCTGGAATTGAGAAGGATTTGTTTGACGTACATGGATGAGCCAATGTTCGGGGCATAGATATTTATGATTGTTATGTCTTGCTTAGTTAGCTTCCCTTAAGCAGTATGCAATATCCTTCTTTAACCCTTCTGACTAGTTTTGGCTTGAAGTCCACATTATCTGAAATGAGTATGGATACTCCAGCTTTTTTGCTGTGTCCGTGTGCGTGCTATGTTTTTTCCCATCCTTTCACCTTTAGTCTATGGGTATCTCTTTCTATGAGATGAATCTCTTGCAGGCAGCATATTGTAGGATCTTTTTAAAAATCCAATCTGCCAGTCTATGTCTTTTGATTGATGAGTTCAGGCCATTAACATTCAGGGTTATTATTGTGATATGACTTGTATTCCCAGTGATTTGACTCATTTTTGTTTTTTGACATGATTTGGTTTCTCCTTTATTTGGCTATTCCTTTAGGCTAGTTCCTCTCATTGCTGATTTGCATCGTTGTTTTTCATCTCTTCCTCATGGAATATTTTGCTGAGAATGTTCTCTAATGCCGGCTTTCTTTTTGTAAATTCCTTTAGCTTTTATCATGGAAGGATCTTATTTCATCGTCAAATCTGAAAGTAAGTTTTGCTGGGTATAAGATTCTTGGTTGGCATCCATTTTCTTTCAGGGCTTGGTAAATGTTGTTCCAGGCCCTTCTAGCTTTTAGGGTGTTGGTTGAAAAATCTGCTGATATTCTTATTGGTTTCCCCCTGTATGTAATTTGATTCGTTTCTCTTGCAGCCTTTAAAATTCTGTCTTTATTTTGTATGTTAGGTATTTTCATAATAATGTGCCTTGGTGTAGGTCTGTTGTAATTTTGTATATTTTGAGTCCTATAAGCCTCTTGTACTTGGTTTTCCATTTCATTCTTCAGATTTGGGAAATTTTCTGATATTATTTCATTGAATAGATTGTTCATTCCTTTGGTTTGTTTCTCTAAGCCTTCCTCAATCCCAATCATTCTTCGATTTGGCCTTTTCATGATATCCCATAATTCTTGTAGTTTCTGTTCATAATTTCTTACCTTCTTTTCTGTTTGGTCCACTTTGTTTTCAAGATTAAATATTTTGTCTTCAATATCTGAGGTTCTGTCTTCCAGGTGTTCTATCCTATTGGTTATGCTTTCTATGGAGTTTGTAACTTGGATTATTATTTCCTTCATTTCAAGGATTTCTGGTTTTTTTTTTTTCAATATCTCTAACTCCTTATTGAAATGATCTCTTGCTTCCCGTATTTGCTCTTTTAACTGTTCATTGGTGCGATCCTTTAATGCCTGCATTTGCTCTTTCATCTCCTCGTTTGCTTCCCTGATTGTTTTAATTATGTACATTCTCAACTCCCTTTCTGACGTTTCTTCTGCTGTGCTGTCATTGGGTTTTATTGATATAGTATCTAGGTTTGTTTGGGACATTTTCTTCCCTTGTTTTCTCATATTGGTCAGATGTCAGTGGGACTCTGAGATATTGCAGATTTCCTCTATTGGCTTATATTGTCCCTGTAGATTTCCAGTGTATCACCTCCCAGCCTTCAGTAGCCTGATGTCTTGGAGGAACTTGATAATGCAGTGTTTCCGAAGAAAGCTGCCCTTAGCCCACTACTGGTTCCAGGGAGAGAGACCTGGAGCGGTCTCTGGCTGCCCTGCCCTGGTCCCAGAGGCTGCTTGCGGGTCGGAGGTCTCCGCTGGCTTGCGGACTTGTGACTGGCCCTGTGTTGAAAGGCTCTCACTGGGCGGTCTGCTCCGAGAAGCTAGCCTAGAAAGGCGCTTTCCGCCAGAGGGAGCCGGGTGCTTGGGGAAGTCCCTGGCTGCCCTGTCCTGGTCTCTGAAGCAACCTGCGGGTGGGCTGGAGCTCGCCCCGCACTGGCTCAGGGACTTGGAGCTGGTTCTGTGCAGAAAGGCTCTCACCGGGGGGCCTGCTTCAAGAAGCTGGAGAATCTGGCCCTGTGGGAGGAGCCCACTGCCGGAGTGCTCAGGGCTGCCTGGGGGAGACTCTAGCTGCCCTGTCCTACTCTAATAAGTCACCCGAATCTGGGCCTGCCGCCCGGGCCAAGCTTCACCGGGTGGGGGAGACTCACCCCGTGGTTCTATTTTAGTCGGAGTCTCTCAATGCCTCCCCTTCTTGAATCCTGGGTTCTGGAGCGACTGGAGATGCAGTCACCCTCTAGTCCACCATCTTGGATTTCCTAGTTGAAAAAGCCTGCGGGCCGGAGGGGGGCAGGGCCGTCTGGAGAGGTCTCTGGCTGCCCTGCCCTGGTCCCAGAGGCTGCTTGCGGGTCGAAGGTCTCCGCTGGCTTGGGCACTTGTGGTTGGCTCTGTGTAGAAAGGCTCTCACTGGGTGGTCTGCTCCGAGAAGCTAGCCTAAAAAGGCACTTCCCGCCAGAGAGATCCGGGCTGCTTGGGGAAGTCCCTGGCTGCCCTGTCCTGGTCTGTGAAGCAGCATGTGGGCGGGCTGGAGCTCGCTGCGTGCTGGATCAGGGACTTGGAGCTGGTTCTGTGCAGTAAAGCTCTCACTGGGGGGCCTGCTCTGAGAAGCTGGAGTATCTGGCCCTGTGGGAGGAACCCACTGCTGGAGTGCTCAGGACTGCCTGGGGGAGACTCTAGCTGCCCTGCCCTACTCTAATAAGCTACTTGAATCCGGGCATGCCGCCCAGGCCATGCTTCACTGGGTGGGGGAGACTCACCCCATGGTTCTATTTTAGTCCAAGTCTCTCAATGCCTCCCCTTCTTGAATCCTGGGTTCTGGGGTGACTGGAGATGCAGTCACCCTCTAGTCCACCATCTTGGATCCTCCTTATCTAACTCTTAAACATTGAGCTAATGTTTCCCCTGCCCTAAATCATCCTAGGGCCAAGTAATGGACTATGAGAGATCCTAACGTATAGCTTAGAGCCTGCTGGAATTATTTAAGCTAACCATTCTTAAATTCCTTACCTTTCCTCATCCATTCCTTCCCACAAGAGTCACAGTAAGGGTTTTTCTCTCATTCCTTCTATCTCCTAATGGACCGTGGTACTTCCCCAAATATCATGACTTGTCCCATCTTTCTGGGAACTCTAAGTAATAAACTCTTCATTTGAAGGCAGTTGTCTCTGCCTTATAAGTTGCCTTGTACCTGATGGACACATATCCTGGATACATTTCAAGACATCAACCAATTAATCCCAGAAACAAAATGGTAATTTGTTATCGGAAAATCTGTACATGTGATATACCACATTACACAATTAAGAACACAGTCATAAGATTATTTTAATAGAGCAAAAAAATATTTGGTAAAATTCAATCAAATGTATGTATCTGAAATCTAGAGCAAGCATATTAATGGTAGTTCTTTAGAAACACTCCCATTAAGTCAGAATCTCAGTAAGTATTAATAGATGCTTTTATCCAATATTACATTGAAGGATCTAACTAATGTAAAAAGGCAAGAAAAAATAATGTGTATTCATATTGAATTTGGAAGAGATAAATTGCCTTTATTTGATCCTTGTGTGATAGCTTATATAGACAATTCAAGAGAAACTACAGATAAATTATTAAACTAAATAAGAGAATTTATCAAATTTTCTGTATAAACTATCAACATATAAACTAAATTGAACTCCTTATGGTGCCTTGAAATTGTGTTTTATAAAACATAATACTGAATTACAAAAGCAACTTTCAGAAAGATTCTTGTGATTTTGTTATATATATTAGTTTAAAACCTGAAAAGTATCTATATGTGGTCTAGGGATATACACAAATGTAACAACTAAAGCTTGCATGATAATGTGAATTCCAAATTCATGTTATCTAGGAAGAGAGGTAAAGAAATGAGATTGGAGTTGGTAACACATGAGCTTCACTCAGACCTATCATTTTCCTTTAAAAATTAGATGCAAATAACTATAACAACTTAAAATTTCATTAATCTAGGTGCTATGTATGTCAATATATTTTATATTTGTTGCTATTTTTTTCTATATGGAATATTTCACAACAAAATCAAAGGATTTAGGGAGATTAGTTAGAAAACTGGTAATCTAGGTAAAAGTTGATAGAGTTATAGCCTGGGAAATCAATATGCAGAAAAATGAAATTAAACCCCTATCTCTCACCCTGCACATCAACTAAAAATGGATCAAAGACCTAGGAATTAGACCACAGATCCTGCATCTAATAGAAGAAAAAGTAGGTCCAAATCTTCAACTTGTTGGCTTAGGATCAGACTTCCTTAACATGACTCCCAAAGCACTAAAAAAGATAAAGAAATAAAAGCACTAAAGAAATAAAAGCAGGAAGCAATAACTGGGGTAGATTCAAACTAAATAGCTTTTTCTCAGCAAAGGAAACAGTCAACAATGTGAAGATAGAGCCTACAGAGTGGGAGAAAAATCTTTGTCACATGCACCTCGAATAGAGCACTAATCTTCAGAATCTATAAAGAACTCAAAAACTTTACACCAAGAATACAAATAACCCAGTCAATAAATGGGCTAAGGAAATGAGCAGATACTTCACAGAAGTTCTACAGGCAATCAACAGATATATGAAAAAAAGTTCAATATCTCTAGTAATAAGAGAAATGCAAATGAAAATTACCCTAAGATTCCATCTCACCCCAATTAGAATGGTGATTATAAAAAATACAAACAACAACAGGTGTTGGTGAGAATGTGAGGAAAAAGGTACACTCCTACATTGCTGGTGGGGTTGCAAATTTGTACAATCACTCTGGAAAGCATCATGGAGATTCCTTAGAAAACTTGAAATGGAACCACCATTTGACCCAGCTGTCCCACTCCTTGGCCTATGCCCAAAGGACTTAAAATCAGCATACTATAGTGATGCAGCCATATCGATGTTTATAGCAGCTCAATTCACAATAGCTAGATTGTGGAACCAATTGAGATGCTCTTTAATAGAGAAATGAATAAAGAAACTGTGGTATACATACACAATGGAATACTATTTGGCCATAAAGAAGAATAAAATTATGGCATTTTGAGGTAAATGGATGGAGTTGAAGAATATCATGCTAAGCAAAATAAGCCAATCCCAAAAAACCAAGGCAGAAAGATTTCTCTGATAAATGGATGATAATACATAATGAGAGCAGTGATGGGGGGGAGAGAAAAATGAAGGAACTCTGGATGATGTAAAGGAAAATGGGGTGGGAGGGGGTGGGGGAAGGAAAGATGATACATAACAGGTAAGGGAAGCCAAGAATGGAGAAAGGATGGATTGCATAGAGGAAAATGAGGGAAAAGGTAAGCTCATACATTGCTGGTGGAGTTGCAAATTTATACAGCCACTCTGGAAAGCATCATGGAGATTTCTTAGAAAACTTGGAATGGAACCACCATTTGACCCAGCTATCCCACTCCTTTGCCTATACCCAAAGAGGGGAAGGAAAGATAATAGAATGAGACAAACATCATTACCCTATGTGCATGTATGATTACACAAACGATGTGACTCTACTTTGTGTATAAACAGAGAAATGAAAGTTGTACCCCATTTGTGTACAATGAATCAAAAATTTTTAAAATGGAAAGAAAAGAATAGAGAGAAATATTTAGTCTAACCAAAGAGATTGAGTTGGGGCATGGGTGTAGGATGGAAAAATCCATAATACCTCCCACATTTCTAGCCTGAATGACCATATAGATGGTGTTGCAATCATTGAGATACAAGTCATCAAGAAAGACAGGTTTAGATACATGACTGAAGTGTATTTTCCACCATGTTGCATTTGAAATATCAGTCCACCTGGATAATCACTCTATGTTAAGGTCAATTGTGAAAAATAACAAACCTAATCAGGGGAAAAACAGTTTTATTGCCCTGTAGGACATTTACCTGTTTTGACATTTTAGCAATTTAGCAGTCTTATTTTAGCATTCTGCCTTTCAGTGACTATATATACCTCTCTCTCAGATCTTTTTTTGAACTAGCTTTGCCATCCCACCGATACCCTCATTAACAAGTTAAATAAATCTTTGTGTGAAATAAATTTTTGACACATGTTCACTATAGTTATATGATTGTCATGATTTTTAAGTTTTTGAAAATTATACCTTGACAGGGTTGTGTGATCAAATAATTTTTTGACAAGCTAAGTTAAACAAATTTATACAGGATTCTTAACAATATACCTCTCCAAGCCTTTAATTTGCTATTTAAAAAGTAGATGATACAGCATTTCACAAACTTATTTGACACTGGACGCTTTTTACTCCAAGTCTCTTAAGAAAATACTGCCCTATGTAGTTATTATCAGTGATATCACAGGCAATACCACAGTCTCTGAAAGGAATATAAATTACCAATCTGAATCTCATCTCAGTGAGAGAAGCATATTTTTAAAGATGGGGGAACAGAGCTTTTGTGTCGTTTGGCACTGAGGAGGCCTCTATTCAGGAAGGGGGAAAGTTTTTTCCCTTTCTATCTCTTAATACCAAGCAAGATTTCAGAGCCCCTCTCCACGCTGCCAGAAGTCCTGTGGATGACAGAGAAGTGTCCAATGCATTTTTTTCTTGCTGGAGCCAAATCTATCATATCCAACAACATTTTTTTACAGCCCAGAAAAATGTTTGTAAATCCTTCCTTTTTCAGTGATGTCTAGGATAACTCTCCCACAAAGTTGGAGAGAACTCACTCGTGGTTTGGGAGCAAAAGTAGTTGTGTCAGGAATTCTGAGTTCCATTTCTGTAGCCGCACATCAGCAGAGACCTGGATTAAGCTCAAACCCATGTTCCAACTATGGTTTCTTGTTCTGGAAAATTGTCTTGTCATTTGGGGGCTTTTGTTTTTTCCCAGAAAGGTTTTCACTTTCTCTCTCCACTGCCAACTGACTCCCTGGAGTCCTAACTAAAGTTGGAAAATTTGAGGATTGTAAAGATTGACAGTTTGTGGTTTGTTTCCATTTAAAAGCAAATCTTGTAAGGGATCGTGTCTCTAAATCTAGAAGGTAGAGAAATTGCTTTTTCAGTGAGTGAGCAAAGACCTGGAAGACTGTTTTATGGTCAACTGCATCATTCCAAAGTGAGTAAACCACATAGGTATAAGTCTGAAGTCCCTAAAAGTATTTCTGCCAAATGGGAGTGTGAAGTGGTCCTTGGAACCTCTACATTTGATCACTTTTTTTCTACTTGATGGAATGCATTCCCATAGGCAGTTTTTCCCCAGGTTTCATGTATGTGGAACATTCGTAAGATTGGTAAATTTATCCTTGGCAGACTCCACAAGTATGGAGATTCTTACCATCTATAGAGTCCACATTCACACTAGTGCCCACCAATCCCTTTCATGCTGTGAAGACTGGAATAGGCCTTGACTCTATGGTTCCCTCAGGTGAGACTTCAAATTTTAACACTGAACACTGAACTGGCTTTCTTCCTAACTACCATCCAACCACTGCATACCACAGTGATGAAGGTCAAGTCTATTGGGGCAAACTTTCCTATATTTTTTCAAAAATATAATTTCCGGTGGCCCTGCTGGGTGCGTATCACATGGTCTGCGGAGCAGGAGGACCCAAGGCCCAGCAGCTCCATGTGTCACTGGAACCTCTAAATTTTATTGTCAATTGAAACATGGAAAAAAAAAAAACCCTGATTGCTTTGCCCTGGGAAATAGTACCTCTACCATAAGCATCTGCTTGCAGTGACAGAGCCTGCAGTAGTAACTACCTGGAGTAGTAACTTCCTCGTCAGATGACCTTACTTCCACTACCTGCACAAAGACCTTCCTACCATGACCTGGTTTTCTACTGTGTTTCTGACAGCACTACTGATAATCAAATTGGTGTCAGGTATGTTTCCATAAAGCCCGATAACCAAAAATTGACCAGTGGAAAAAATGTCCTCGGCTTATCAATTGACACTTTGTTAAAGGAAGGTTTTCAGGACAAGAACAGTATCAGAAGACAAAAGTAATGCTGTAGCTTTGAAAGAATAAAAACTCCTGAAGTCCTCACCATGAATACAACACCAAAATTGGAGGCAGAGCAGTCTCAGTAAAATAAATGAAGTTGCCATTATCTTGTTTGGAAATTCCATAGCTAGGGCATGTCTCTCAGTCAAATCTGTACTCAGCCTAACTTTTTGACCTCATCTATCATATTATCTTTGGGCAACTAGAAAAATGAAGTGGAAAATCAAATACAAGACACTTACAGAACATCAGGTGCACAAAATTACCACAGATTCATACCAACACATTATAATGAAAATGCCTCACATACAAAATAAAGATAGGATTTTGAAGACCATGAGAGAAAAGCATCAGATTACCTATAAGGGGAAACCATAATGGATATCAGCAGATTTCCCAATCCAGACTCTAAAAGCAAGAAGGGCCTGGAACAATATATTTCAAGCTCTGAAAGAACATGGATGCGAGCCAAAAATCCTATACCCAGCAAAACTAAC
This sequence comes from Sciurus vulgaris, assembly GCF_902686455.1. Lineage (NCBI taxonomy): Eukaryota > Metazoa > Chordata > Mammalia > Rodentia > Sciuridae > Sciurus > Sciurus vulgaris. Next base: position 6,309 of record NW_027632795.1, on the reverse strand, counting down.
ATTCAGATTTGACAATGAAATAAAATCTTTCCATGATAAACAAAAGTTAAAAGAATTTACAAATAGAAAGCCAGCCCTATAGAATATTCTCAGCATAATATTTCATGAGGAGGAAGTGAAAAGCAACAATACAAGTCAGCAAAGGGAGGAACTAACCTAAAGGAAAAGCCAATAAAAGGAGAAACTAAGTCAAGTTAAAAAACCAAAATTAGTCAAATGACCAGGAATTCAAATCATATCACAATAATAACCCTGAATATCAATGGCCTGAACTCATCAATCAAAAGACACAGACTGGCAGATTGGATTAAAAAGAAAGATCCAACAATATGTTGCCTGCAAAAGACTCACCTCATAGAAAGAGATACCCACAGACTAAAGGTGAAAGGATGGGAAAAAACATCCCATGCACATGGACTCAGCATAAAAGCCAGAGTATCCATCCTCATGTCAGATAATGTGAACTTTCAGCCAAAGTTAGTCAGAATGGATAAAAAAAGGACATTTCATACTGCTTAAGGGAAGCATAAAACAGCAAGATATAATAATTTTAAATATTTATGCCCCCCAAAATGGAGCATCTATGTATATCAAACAAACCCTTTTCAATTTTAAGAATCAAATAAACCAAAACACATTAATAGTGAGGGACTTTAACACATTGCTCTCACCACTGGATAGATACTCCAAACAAAAACTGAACAAAGAAACTGTAGAACTAAATAATATAATCAATGATATAGACTTAATGGATATTTACAGAGTATTTCATCCATCATCGAGTGAATATACTTTCTTCTCAGCAGCTCATGGATCGTTCTCCAAAACAGACCATATGCTATGCCACAAAGAAGCCATTAGTAAATACAAAGAAATAGAGCTCCTACCCTGTGTCCTATTGGACCATAATGGAATGCAATTAGAAATGAATGATAAAACAACAAACAAAAACTACTCATACAACTAGAGACTAAATAATATGCTATTGAATGATGCAATAATAACAGAAGACATCAGGGAAGAAATAAAAACATTCTTAGAGGTAAGTGAGAACAACATCAAAATCTCTGGGACACTCTGAAAGCAGTACTAAGAGGAAAGTTCATTCCATTGAGCTCATACATTAGAAAACTAAAAAGTCAACAACTAAATGACCTAACATTACATCTCAAAGCCCTAGAAAAAGAAGAACAGATCAACACCAAAAATAGTAGAAGATGGGAAATAATTAAAATCAGAGCTGAAATCAATGAAATGAAACAAGAGAAACAATTCAAAAAATTGACAAAACAAAAAGTTGGTTCTTTGAAAAAGTAAACAAAATTGATAAGCCCCTAGACACACTAATGAAAAGAAGGGGAAAGAAAACTCAAATTACTAGAATTCGTGATGAAAAAGTAAACATCATGACAGACACCATTGAAATACATAACATAATTAGAAGCTACTTTGAAAATGTATGCTCCAACAAAACAGAAAATATTGAAGACATTGACAAATTTTTTAGAGACATATGATCCTCCCAAACTGAATCAGGAAGATGTACACAATCTAAACAGATCAATTTCGAGCACCAAAATAGAAGAATCCATCAAAATTCTACCAACCAAGAAAAGCCCAGGAACAGATGGATTCTCAGCCAAATTCTACAAGACCTTTAAAGAATAACTAATACCAATACTCCTCAAGATATTCCAGGAAATACAAAAGGAGGGAACCCTTCCAAATTCATTCAATGAGGCTAGTATCACTCTGATACCAAAACCAGACAAAGACATATCAAGGAAAGAAAACGTTAGACCAAAATCCCTGATGAACATAGATGCAAAAATCCTTAACAAAATACTGGCAAATTGCATGCAAAAATATATTTAAAAGATAGTGCACCATGATCAAGTGGGGTTTATCCCAGGAATGCAAGGTTGGTTCAACATCCAGAAATAAATAAATGTAATTCATCACTTCAAGGCATAAAGTTAAGAATCACAAGATTATTTCAATAGATGCTGAGAAAGTGTTTGATAAAATACAGCACCCCTTCATGCTTAAAACACTAGAAAAAATAGGAATAGTAGGAACATACCTCAACACTGTGATGGCTATCTGTGCCAAGCCCATGGCCAACATCATTCTTAATGGAGAAAAACTGAAAGCATTCCCTCTAAAAAATGGAACACGACAGGGATGCCCTCTTTCACCACTTCTATTCAACATTGTCCTTGAAACACTTGCTAGAGCGATTAGACAGACCTAATAAATTAAAGGGATACAAACAGGAAAAGGAGAACTAAAGCTGTCACTATTTGCTGATGACATGATCCTATATTTAGAAGATCCAGAAAATTCCACTAGAAAACTTCTAGAACTAATAAATGAATTCAGCAAAGTAGCAGAATATAAAATCAATACACATAAATCTAATGCATTTGTATTCATAAGTGATGAATCCTCTGAAAGAGAAATTAGGAAAACCACTCCATTCACAGTAGCCTCAAAAAAAAAAAAACCTTGGGAATTAATCTAACAAAAGAGGTAAAAGACCTCTCCAATGAAAACTACAGAACATTAAAGAAAGAAATTGATAGGCAGAATTAACATTTTCAAAATGGCCATTCTACCAAAGGTGCTACACAGATTCGATGCAATTCCAATTAAAATTCCAATGATGTTCCTCATAGAAATAGAGAAGGCAATCATGAACTTCATCTGGAAGAACAAGAGACCTGGAATAGCCAAAACAATCCTGATTAGAAAAAGTGAAACAGGAAGTGTCACAATACCAGGTATTAAACTACACTCCAGAGTAATAGTAACAAAAACAGCATGGTATTGGCAGCAAAATAGACAGACAGACCAGTGGTACAGAATAGAAGACACATAGGCAAAATCACATAAATACAGTCACCTCATACTAGACAAAGGAGCCAAAAACATACAATGGAGAAAAGATAGCCTGTTCAACAAATGGTGCTGGCAAACCTGGAAATCCATATGCAGTAAAATGAAATTAAACCTCTATCTCTCACCCAGCAAAAAACTCAACTCAAAGTGAATCAACCACATAGGAATTAGACCAGAGACCCTCCACCTAATAGAAGGCAAAGTAGGCCCGAATCTTCATCATGTTGGCTTAGGCTCAGACTTCCTCAACAAGATTCCCAAAGCACAAGAAATAAAAGCAGGAATCAATAACTGGGATGGATTCAAACTAAAAATGTTTTTCTCAGCAAAGGATACAATCAAGAATGTGAAGAGAGAGCCTACAGAGTGGGAGAAAATCTTTTTTTTTCCACATGTTCTTCAGATAGAGCACTTATTTCCAAAATTTATAAAGAACTTACAAAACTTTACACCAAAAATACAAAGAACCCAATCAACAAATGGGCCAAGGAAGTGGACAGACACTTTACAGAAGAAGACATGCAGGCAATTAATAAATATATGAAAAAGTGTTCAACATCTATAGTAATTAGAGAAATGCAAATTAAAACAACTTAAGATTTCATCTTACTCCAATTAGAATGGCTATTATCAAGAACACAAACAATAATAGATGTTGGCGTGGATGTGGGGTAAAAGGCACTTTTACAGTGCTGGTGGAGTTGCAAATTTGTGCAGCCACTCTGGAAAGCAGTGAAATCCTCAGAAAACTTGGAATGGACCCACCTGTTGACCCAGTTATCCCATCCCTTGGTTTATACCCAAAGGACTTAAAATGAGCAAACTACGGTAACATAGCCACATCAATGTTCATAGCAGCTCAGTTCACAATAGCTAGATTGTGGAACCAACCTAGATTCCCTTCAACAGATGATTGGATAAAGAAACTCTGGTATATATACAAAATGGAATATTATTCAACCATAAAGAAGAATAATATCATGGCATTTGCAAATAAATGGATGGAATTGGAGACTATCATGCTAAGTGCAATAAGCCAACCCCAAAAAACCAAAGGCTGAATGTTTTCCCTGATAAGTGGAAAATAATATATAATGGGGGTGGGGACATGGGGAGGGAGAGAAGGATGGGGGAACTTTAGATTATGTAGAAGAAAATGAGAGGGGGGGTATAAAAGATGGTGGAATGAGACAGACATCATTACCTTATGTACATATATGATTACATAAATGGTATGAATCTACATCGTGCACAACCATAGAAACAAAATGATGTACCCCATTTGTGTACAATGAATCAAAATGCAGTCTGTAAAAAATTAAAAGGTAAATAAAAAATTTTAAAAAGATTTAAAAAATAAAATAATGTTGTCTGGCACTTGATAAGCACTTGGTAACTGTTAGTGATGAGGATGAGGATGATAATGAAAATGGATAACTCACTTTCAACTGACTCTGTTCTGTGAGGTCTTGTTTTCTTTTCCCAGATGTATTAACTAACCATTCTTCCTTTATTTTGGGTGGTGCTAGGGATCAAAGCTGGTGTCTCACATATGCCAAGCATGTATTCTAGAATTGACCTATACCTCAAGCAACCCTTCTGTATAGATTTGATGCCATCATAAAATTAACTATTCCTTAAAATAAATATATAAATATAATTTCCTTCTCTCTTATAGTTTACTGTTGAGACAAGCAAAGTACTTTTCATAATATGCCACACACTATGCATAGGATACGCTCTTTGCTGTGAAGTAACGTTCATATATCTTATTCCTTTGCATGTGCAATGTCACCACCTTGCATCTTTTTTAAAATTAAAACTCTGTACTTTGAGATACTTGTAGAACTAGTTGCAGTTGTAAGAAATAATACAGAGTTCCTATATAAGCTTTACCCAGTTTCCCCCAATAGTAACATCTTGTCGAAACTACAATGGACTATTATAATCAGGATATTGACACTGATACAGTCCCAACACAGAACAATTCTGTGAACACAAGTGTCCCGTCTGTTGCCATTTTATGGTCATACCTACCACTTTACCTCAACTCACCAATATCGTTCTCCACTTTTGAAATTTTATCTCTTCAAAATATTATGTAACTAATAATAAAGCATATAGTCATTTGGGATTGGTCCTTTTTCTTGCTTAGCATAATTCTCTAGAGATTCATCCAAGTTGTTATGCCTATAGTCCATTTCCTTTTATTGCTGAGTAGTATTCAACAGTATGAATGTGCCATTATTTATTTTACCATTCAACTGTTGAAGGATCACTGGGTTATTTTCCAGTTTGGAGCTATTATATTCTTGTCTAGGTTTTTGTGTTATGAGTGTGATTGCTGGATTATATGATAATTTCATGTTTTGCTAAGAAACTGACAAACTATTTTCCAGAATAGCTGTATCACATTCCATTCATACTAGTAACATATGAGTGACACAATTTGTCCACATTCTCATTAGCATTTTGGTGTTTCAACTCCTTTTTATTTAGGTTACTCTGATAGGTGTGTAGTGGTATCTCATAGGGTTTTAATTTGCCTTTACCTAATGGCTAATGATGTTGAACCTCTTCTCATGTGTTTATTAGTCATCTAGGTATCATCCTGGCTAAATACCTATTTATCTCTGCCCATTTTCTAGCTGAATTGTTTCTTTACTGTTGAATTTTGAGTGTTCTTAATATGTTCTGGATATACGTCTTTTGTCAGTTCTGTGGTTTAAAAATATCTTCTCCCAGTTTTTACCTTGTTTTTTCATCCTTTTAATAGGGTCTTTCATAACACAAAAGTTTTAATTTTGATGAGGATCAATTTATCAACTTTTCCTTTTAGGTATTATGCTTTTAGTGTCAAGACTAAGACTTCTTAGGCTACTTCCAGATACCAAAGTTTTTCATCTTAAAATTTTAAATTTTTCTAATTTTATCTTCATATGTCTATGGTAGATTTTGAACCAATTACTTAAAATATATCTTTCAATGGACTTTAGTATATTTACAAAGTTATGCAACCATAACCAAAATAAATTTTAGAACATAATTATTACTTCAAAAAGAAAATCTATATTCTTTTTTAAATTTTTTATTTATTTTAATTAAAAATCATAAATTTATATAGGGCAATGTTGTTTGATTCATTCTGTTATTTTTTCCCCTTCCCCTCCACCCCTCCCACCCCTCTTTTCCCTCTATACAGTCCTTCCTTCCTCCATTCTTACCACCCTCCTTATCCCTAAACCTAAACCTAACCCTAACCCTAACAATAACCCCTCATACCCCTCCTTATATGTCCTCATCCGCTTATCAGCGAGGTCATTCGTCCTTTAGTTTTTTTGAGATTGGCTTATCTCACTTAGCATGATATCCTCCAATTTCATCCATTTGCCTGCAAATGCCATAATT
>NW_027632796.1:0-49329 GCF_902686455.1 Sciurus vulgaris | reverse complement strand
TTACTCACCTGCAGGACCACTCTCATTCTTAATGGCATACTCTGAAGGAAAACAGATAAAGCCTTATCAAACATGTTGTGGATAACTGGATAGGGAAAGAAAATGACTAGAGGAACTAAAGCCAAATTATATGTTAAAGGTGAATCTTGGACTGAACCTCAGCTCTTGAATGGAAACTTTCTGGTCATTTTTGTGAATGCTTGTGACATGGTTCATCTCCACTTTACACAGTGTGGCAATGTGGCAGAAGGCACTTTGTGCCAGGTCTCTGGTGTTGTGATGCCATTTGCAATCAGGGTCCAGTGCAGACTGTTAAGTTCTAGGAAGTATCTTTCCTCCATTTATGTAGTTCAGGGATCATGAGTTGGACTGCCCACCACATAGAACTTGTATATATGTGCATAATTATCATATACTGGCACAAATTTGGGAGTCTTTTGTGAATTACCAAATTTATTACCAGGGAAATCGTGTCTCATGAGGGCTCATGCTTTGCTGTAATCAGAATGACCGAAGCCTAGCTAGGTCTAATGGTTTGATTATTTGCTTCAAAGATGGTCCCTAGTATCCAACCTTTACTCAGTGTTTAAGTCTCACCTCTGTACAAGGCTCTGCAGATTAAAAGATCAATAAAATGGAATCAGTCTTTAGGACTTGTGGTCTAGTGAGAGGGCTATAGCTGCCTCACAGCAATTCATCTCATGTACTGTTTTTTTAGACAAGAGCTTTATTGAGTTGTGATCTTCCCACCATCAAATTGACATTATTAGCACATCCACATTGTTGTGCATGTATAAAACTGCCTATCAGAAATTTTTCTTTACTCTTAAAGAAAATCCTGTTCCCATTTGTAGTCATTCTCATTTATAACTCTTCTCTAGCTCCAGAAGCCATGAGGCTTTGTCTCAATGATTTGTCCATTCTGAACACTTAAAACAGAAGTAATATTCAGTGCATGGCATTTTGACACCATTCATGACCTTAAGTCAGCTCTCTTTTCTTTCCTCTTGCCTTTTTCTGGTCATCATTATACTTCACTGGGTCATTTCATTGGTTCATTTTCTGGTCTGAGATTTTTGGGCACTTCTTCCTTCAACAGGTATTTATCAGATGCCTCCTTTAAGTCACATTCCATGGGTTTCTGTTCTCACTAAATTCACAGTCTGCTAAAGGTACAATGAGAAACATGAGCAAAACACACACATGAATGTAATCAAATGATCAGAGAAGCACTGTCCAAGGATAAAATATTTATACCAAAATTTGAAAGAGGACTCAGTGACACAAAGAGATTGGGCTAAACATTGATAAACCATTTGAAGCCAAGTTTTTCAAGAGTCAGATGAGTTCCAAGGTTTGAAAGGAAGCCAGAATGGCTGCATTGCTATTAGTAGGGTGTCCCAGGTGAAAGAAGCAGGGCATGGTCACCTGGCTCCTTTTTGTGTGAAAGAGGTTTGGATTCTTCCAGGTGGAGTGCTATGATCTGATTTGGTTTAAGAAAACCTGGCTGCTCTTTGAATAATGAAAAGCAAGGGTCAAATTGGAAGAAAATACTTGGAAATATTTTTCATATGTCCTATCCACTGGCATTGGCAGCCTTGGTTAAGACAGGATAGAAGAAATAAACCAGAGTGGACACATCAAAAAGCTATGCCAAAATGAGAATGGACATGTATTAAAATGGGTTGAGTGTAAAGTGGAGTCAGGGCCTAATTTGAGCTCTTTGGTATACATTTATCTAAAGTTAAGATACCTGGATTCAAATGACTTTGAGACATGTATGAAAATCCTAGGCAAAAAGATTAACTGGACATTTACATACATGCAGGTATAGAGCTCACAGGAAACTTGGGACTGGATAAGCAGTTTTGGGATTCATCAGTGTGGAGGGAGTACTTGAAACCATGTTGGGAGACAAACCCTTCTTGGGGGAGATTCTACAGAGAAGAGATGCAAGCTCAAATAATCTACATTCATAAAAGAACAGAGATAAGATTCCACAAAAGTGCAGCTGAAAAGGTATCAGGGGAGCCTGGTGTCATGCAGGCAACAGGAAGCAGACATTTCAGATAATTCCAGCTTTGTTGAGGAGTCTTGAGTCAATAGGAAGTGAATTCCATATAAAAGAAATGAATAAGAAATCAACAAAACAGATGCAGAGTTTGGGAAATATGAGGAAGAAAAGTGAGAAGAGAGGATGGGACTGGAGAGCTTGTCTTTATAGCATTCCTTTTCTTTTGGTAAAATCTGAACATAACAGACTCAGCTCCGCAACCTGGTTGAGAAAATGTCCAGCTCCACCCTCAGCAAAGTTATAAATTAAAAAGACCCTTGGGGAAAAATGTGCTGTAGACTGATCAGAATGGTAAAAATAGACAACCATTGAAGCACTAGTTCATCCTTCATCCAGATTGATTTCTCATGTTTTAGTGCTTAGTTTTATTGCTTGCTGGTGGTATGCCCTGTTTTACCTTGGAAGTTTATAAGTGAGGGGGTATCCTTAGAATTTTCTTAGCTTTTGAGAGCATGGATCTTTCATTCTTCAGGCTAGAATTGCCCATTATTAGAAAAGACAAATTATGATATATGAGAGATAATTTATGTCCTCTGGTGATATGTACAATGTTTATATTTTATAGTTGTGGTCTATAACTTAATGCATGAACCAATTTTGAGAATGTTCTATACTGAGTTATTTTAGTGTTTAGAAAATACCTTTGTGAATACTGTGCTCATGGTCTTTTTAACACCTATCCTTCAATCTGTGAGATCATTGAGAAACCATTATTGCACAATTTAGTGATCTAAGTTATCATTTACCTGTTCTCTGTAGAATTTGGCATTCTCTCTGCAAATCTTTCATGCCAAGCCAAGAACATTGAACAACTAAGTCACTCTCAATATATTTATTAACATTTTCTTAATTTTAAAATGGACAAAGAGAAATATTAATCTTGTTTGAAGTTTCTGTATGTGGATTAACCTTACTGAGTTAAACTTCAGATAAATTTAAGAATTTTATCTGTATAAATAAATGTGAAACAATACTCACATACTCAAATTTATTAAATTTTAAGAGAAAGAAGCATTGGTGCCCTGTCTTTGGCTTATCTTTGATGCTTTATTTTAGGTAGACTGTCTAGCTGTTTAGTGCTTGCCCTTCAACTATTACAATCTTTATAAATTTGAATACATTGTAAATGCCCTAAGTATAATTTAGTCACTTTTTTACATTGTGAAGAAGAAAATAATTGTGGCAGTCATGAAATTTTTGATAGCATCTAGTTATTAAATTTTAAAAGTACTATTTCTGAATTGCTCATGAAAAATGTCCCTGATTTAGTACAATTTTGTTATCTTACTATTCTTCTTAACATCTTTAGGCATATATAACTAGTAAATATTCAAAAGAGTAAATGATCAAAATGGTAGCTAAGAATGTAATCTTGGAAATCATACTGCATGGATTTGAATCCTGTCTCTGACACATCACAGCATGTGTCCTTGGGCACATGACTCAGAATCTCAGGAATAAATCTTCTTCCATCTCTCTGAGAACATAAATCATACCTTTGACTGTTGTCTCCATACTGTATATGCTACCTCCATGTTATTAGATTGTTGTAGTATCACATATTTTTTTTATCAAATAAGCTTGTTTTATTTAATAATGGCCACAAAACATATGGATAGTGATGCAAAGGAGACACCAGGGCATAAAACATTAAGAATGGATAAATTCCAGTACTCTGTGGCAACACTGAAGCTACCTAGAAAAAATTACTAGGGGGTGGTGGTAGTGTTCATGGTTTTAGACATCCATTGGGGGTCTTGGAACATATCCCTGGAGATCAGGGTTTGGGGCTTCTATATTATTACTTCTTTGCATGTTTCCAACAAAGGTAGGGACAATGGTGGAATTATTCTGTTGTTAGTACAAGCAACTCTAAGAAAGAAAAATTTTATTTTGTATATGTGACTACCCTCATGCAATCTGTAAGTGTAAATATTATTGCCTTAATCTGTTTGTGAACAAGAGTTCAAATTCTTAATAACAGTATGTAGAAAGGAACTATTAGTACTGAAATTCTGTGAGATGAGTTGTAGTTTATGCGGGTTTTAAAGATATTATCTGAGCCAGGCTCAGTGGCACATACCTGTAATCCCTGTGGCTCAGGAGGCTGAGACAGAAGGATCACAAGTTCATAGAAAATTCCTGGTGTGTTCCTTGGTATGGAACTGGGAGTGAGAACCTTGCCTTCTCTTTGCTTCCTTTCCTTTCCTTACACATTAACATTGAAAGTGAAGCAAAAAATATTTTGTCCTCTATGTCCTCCACATGTGTCTCATGCTAACATGTTAAAGCTATGTAATATACCTATAAATGGGTGTGACTGCACAGATGCACATGTATGCATCAGAAAACAACTACACCCATTTGATTTCTCTTTGGACTTTCATAATTAGATGTGATATTTTTAATTTGATAATTAAATAGATAATTTAATTTATTCACATATTTTAAAACCTATTTGAGTGTAAAATTATTTGACCCTTGCTGTGTTTCAAGTGAAATAATACTAATTTTTAGAGTATGATTTGTAATGAAAATAAATTATCTCACATCAGAGAAATGAAAATCCATGTTTTTGTCTTCAAGTGGAGTAGAAGCTGAAACTTGTTTCATACATACCTTTACCCCTTTTAACATTTTTAACTAAAGAAAATGTTAAAGAAATAGGATTTATTCTTGGGACCTATCTCCTTTGTCTCCTGGTTTTGTTGCTTTACTGTGAATCTTTTCTATTATAAATTTCTGCTGATATTGAAGGATTCATTTACCACCAAAAAGGATAAGAGGATGAAAGAAAGACTGTTTAGACTATATGTCTAGAGGTTGTGTGTGTGAGTGCAGGGTAACCAGCTCAGTCTAGATTGTCCCAGATTGTCACAGATTTTACAGTGAATTTTTCTTAGTCCCTGGGCAAACCAATGTGGTTGGCCAAGCTTCCTGTTTATAGCTCCTAGGGGGTACAAAACTTGCCTTATTGTAATTGCGTCTTTACTACTGTTAAAGGTTCTACATCTTAAAGGAAGTAGGGTAAGTAAAAAAAAATCTAAGATAACTATCTTACAAATGCTAGGCAAGGCTGAAATATTTTATGAACAGAATTGAATTTATTTTCATAGCATTTCTCTTAGTAATGTATCATTGTCACTAATAAAATAACTTGCTGTTGATTCCATTTATAAAACATTATTGAAATAGCAAATTGCAGATTACTGGGCATTAGTGAAGTAATGGAGTGTCAAAGGTGAGTGGACTATAGAAAGGCAGAACAAAGGAGCCTTGTGGCCATGAAAATTCACTGCCTTTTCTCTGTCTCAGCAGCCTTCTGATCAGGTGTCCACTGTTGATTTTACAGGCTGCTAGAGCTTCAAAATTGTGTAAATGGGACAAGAATCTGTGGATTATTATTACTTATAACTGTTTGTCTGTTTGTGAATCTCCAGTTATTCAAGAGCTTAGAGAATGGGAGTGGGAGGAGAAAAATGATACCTACTAACACTATTAGAAAACATTTTATTCCAAAAGACTAGATGGTTCCTAAAAGGGAACTCCTGTAGAAACTATTTGTAGCTGTTCTTGGGGGCAGGCATTGTATTAAGAGCTTTAAGACCTTAGATGATTATTATGGTGACAGCACAGTCACTGCTTAATTCCTGTTTGATGCTGTACACTCCATGTTCAGCATATCACTATTTCAAAACTGCAGATAATTCTGAGTACTCCTTAGGGATGTAATGCAACTCCCTCAAGCCCTAAAGTACAGTGAAGTAAACAGGAAGCTGTAGTCAGTACAGTCTGATGGTGCAGAACCTGGGCTTAGAGAAAAAACCAGGGATCACATCTCAGCTCCACCTCCTCTTGTTTATATGATCTTTGGAAAGTCAGTTATTGTTTTGGGCTTCATTTATTACATGTACTATGAGATCAGAGAAGTCAGTTTTGTCTCTATCATAGGGTTGTTACGAAGAATAAATGGGACATTTAAAGAATGTCATAAGTGCTCTGCAGATGCCAAAATTGCTGCTCTTATTACTGGAGGCATGTGTAGTATTGGTGCACAGGAACCAAGAGATAGATTTCATTTTGCTTTCAATGGTTGATTTTTAGAAAGGCTCTTAGCCTTCCATGACTTTGTCTCCTTCTGCAGAAACTCCATATGTCTGAGTATATGACAGGTCAACAATCTTCCAGTTTCCAATTTCCTGGATAATGAGGTGAACATTTTAGAGTCAATAAAGGCATGAATAAAATCACAGGCTTGATTCTCCCAGGCCTCAATTTAAATTTTGCCTCTGCCTCAGTTCTGAGCTCACTGCCCTTATATAACTTGTTCCTTCTACTTTCCTACAAGAATGGGGTTTTGTTCTGAACAGCATGTGCAAATCACTACTACTACTTTTCTACTTCTTTTGTTACTACTACTGATCCTGTACTCAAACTATTGCCCAAAAGGCAAATCTACATTGCCCCACCCTCTGCCTGTCTTGTGTTTCTCTAGTTAAAATTTTACTGGAGAACATCACTGATTGGTTTACATCTTGGCTGAGATTTTCTTCAGTGCTATGGGCAGAGTTGAGCAGTTGTGGAAGAGATTATGGAGCCTGTAAAACCTACCTCTTTGCTATCTGGTTCTTTGAGAAACATGTTTGCTGAACCCTCATCTAAGGAAATGATAACAGCTGTGTCCTTAAGCTTCCTGTTTTCCATCTCACCTGTGAGGATTATATGTCCTGTGTTTCCCTCCTCCTTTTCCTGTTGGGTTGTATTAAGTTGTTTATAGATGGTGTTGGCATCAGATCTGCCATTTTGCTGCCACCATTTTTCTGCCCCACCACCATCATACAACCAGATTGTTATCCCACGAACTTCCTAGTCAATCATTGGTCAGATTGTTATTACCCCACAAAATTCTACTACCTAAGAATAGCTCCCCCACCATTCTCTCTCTCACACCCTTGTATGCAGACACTCTACCTCTCTGCTTAATAAAATCTCTTGTGTGTGTTCCCACATCAGGAATGGTTTCTGGGTGCTCTCATTTGTGCGGTGATTTTGATGGGCTCTTCTACTGCCAATTAGATGAGTGGACTCCCATCTGTTGCCCCAGAACCTCTGATGCTGGTCTCAAATTCTATTCACCCTGATGCTTTGTTGCATATTCACCACCAGTTTCAGATTGGTAAGTTTCCCATACATTGATTTAAGCACTTCTCTGCTGATGTGAGACATGACTTTTGGTCTAGTACCCCTGAGGCAGTTGAGGAATAGGGGTTCCACCTGCCAAGACTTTTACAATTATGGTTGACCCCTTAGTTGACCTTATCTGATGGGTGGACCCCTGATTTTTATGGTGGAGATTCCCTCTCTGGGTTGAGGCTACTCTTTAGTTTTCTTCCTCAAAATTCCTGCCAACAGGTCCTTAACCCCCTTGCCTTTTGCCTGGCACACACTGATGGGGGTGACAACTCCCATCATGTGCTGTCTTCTCATCTCGTTAACTGGTCTGTGACCTTGGGATTCCTTAGACACTGACTGGCTGTTTATCAGTCTCCACCATGGGATCCTTGTCCTCCATTCTGGCAGATTCACTGCTGGGGTGTATACAAGATAATCTTAAACTTCTTCACCTGGCCTACAGCCACCAAAAATTTATTCAGTTTTGTAATGATATTTGACCACAGTATCCTCCAGAAAATCAATTAAAATGGTCATTTAATGGCATAAAACTTCTGTGAGTCTTTGCTGTTCCTGAAAACCTGAACACCTTCTTTTGGCTCCTACTTCCCTCCTAATCCCTCCTCCTTCCGCAACTATGACCCAAAAAATGATCTACCCCCATACTGGTCTCCTGTAGCAGAGGCCCCACTGGCCCATGCTCCTCTGTTTCCTTTCCCCCACTCTGATTTTAATTCTGCCCTCTCTACCCAGTCCTCCTGCCACGAGGTCACAAGCACATGTTCTAGCACCCCTGTGGGAGGTTGCTGGAGTGGAGGGAGGTTTCAGAGTTCATATTTCTTTCTCCCTCTCTGATCTTTCCCAAATAGAGAAGTGGTTAGCCTCCTTCCCCTCCAAACTCTGCAAAATTCATTAAGAAATTTCAGTATCTTACCTAGTCTTGTGATGTTAGATTTAAAAGACGACTTTTTCTGTACACCCTAGACTCTCAATCACAATTTCTGTTTACCTTTAAGGTACCAGATGGTAGATCTCATTAACCTAGAAAATGTTGCCTCAAGGATTTGGCAATAGTCCTCACCTGTTCATCCAAACCCAAGCTAAGAACTTAACAAGGATTAATAATCCCTATTTAGCAATTTCCTTTGCAATGGAATGATAGCTAGCAGGTTCAGTGATGGACCAACCTGAGACTGAAGGAAAAAGTGTCCATTTAAAACTTCTGGCTGAAAAACAGGAAAATGGTTTTAAGACTCTCTCTCTCTTTTTCTTCATCTCCCTCTTTCTCCCCCTCTTTCCCTCTCCTCCCGCTTTTGCCTATCTTGTTTTCACTCTCTCATACTATAATTAATGGTCATTAACAATTTTTCTTCTAGGATTCTTGTTTTTTTTTAAATGGTGTATTTTTTGAGCTCAGAGTTTTCATCTTACATACCTAGGTTAATGTTCTTCTGATAAGTTCTTTTTTTTGGATGAATTTACTTTTTTAAATTTTTTTTATTGTAAACAAATGGGATACATCTTGTTTCTCTGTACATGGAGTAAAGACATGCAATTTGTGTAATCATACATTTACATAGGGTAATACTGTTTGATTTATTTTGCTATTTTTTCCTCCACTCCACCTCTCCCACTCCTCTTTTCCATCTATACAGTTCATCCTTCCTCCATTTTTGCCCCCTCTCACCCCCATTATGTGTCATCATCCACTTATCAGCAAGATCATTCATCCTTTGGTTTTTAGAGTTTGGCTTATCTCACTTTGCATGATATTCCCAATTTCATCCATTTGCCTGCAAATGCCATGATTTTATTATTCTTTATGGCTGAGTAATATTCCATTGTGTGTGTGTATATATATATATATATATATATATATATATATATATATATATATATCACATTTTCTTTATCCATTCATCGATTGAAGGACATCTAGTTTGGTTCCACAATCTGGCTATTTTGAATTGAGTAGCTATGAACATTGATGTGGCTGCATCTCTGTAGTATGCTGATTTTAAGTCCCTTGAATATAGGCCAAGGAGTGGGATAGCTGGGTCAAATGGTGGTTCCATTCCAAGATTTGAGGAATCTCCATACTGCTTTCCAGAGTGGCTGCACTAATTTGCAACCCCAACAGCAATGGATGAGTGTACCTTTCTCCCCACATCCTCTCCAACACCTATTGTTGCTTGTATTCTTGATAATCACCATTCTAATTGGGATGATATGGAATCTTAGGGTAGTTTTGATTTGCAATTCTCTTATTACTAGGGATGTTGAACAATTTTTTATATATATGTTGATTGCTTGTAGAGCTTCTTATGTGAAATATCTGCTCATTTCCTTAGCCCATCTGTTGATTGGATTATTTGTATTCTTGGTGTAGAGTTTTTGAGTTCTTTATATATATTAGTCCTCTATCTGAAGTATGAGTGGCAAATATTTTTCCCACTCTGTAGCCTCTCTTTTCACATGGCTGGTAGTTTTTATTTACTTTTTTTTTTTTGCTGAGATTTATTCTGATTTGTAGTATAGTTGAAGTTCTGGTATTGCAATACTCCCTGCTTCATTCTTCCTGCTAAGGATTGCTTTTGCTATTCTGGGTTTTTTATTCTTCCAGAAGAATTTCATGATTCCAAGCTATTTAGTTTGAATCTATCCCAGTTTTTGATTCTTGCTTTTATTTCTTGTGCTATGGGAGTTCTCTTAAGGAAGTCTGATCCTAGGCCAACATGTTGAAGATTTGGACCTACATTTTCTTCTATAAGATGCAGGGTCTCTGATCTGATTCCTAGGTCCTTGATACATTTTGAGTTGAGTTTTGTGCAGGGTGAGAGATAGGGGTTTAGTTTCATTCAGCTGCATATGGATTTCCAGTTTTTCCAGCACCATTTATTGAAGAGGTCATCTTTCCTCCATTGCATATTTTTGGCACCTTTGACTAGTAGGAGAATATTTTATTTATTTTGGTTTGTGTCCATGTCCTCTATTCTGTACCATTGATCTAACTGTCTATTTTGGTACCAAACCATGCCATTTTTGTTACTATTGCTTTGTAGTATAGTTGAAGTTCTGGTATTGCAATAACCCCTGATTCACTCATCCTGCTAAGAATTGCTTTAGCAATTCTGGGTTTCTTATTCTTCCAGAAGTATTTCATGATTGCTTGCTCTATTTCTGTAAGGTACATCATTGGGATTTTAATTGTAATTACATTGAATCTGCATAGCACTTTTGGTAGTATGGCCATTTTGAAATATTAATTCTGCCCTTCCAAGAGCATGAGAGATCTTTCCATCTTCTAAGGTTTTCTTTCATTTCTTTCTTTAGTGTTCTGTAGTTCTCATTATAGAGGTCTTTCACCTCTTTTTTGAGATTGATTCCCAAGTATTTTATTTTTTCTGAGGCTTTTGTGAATGGGGTAGTTTTCTTAACTTCTCTTTCTGAAGATTCATCACTTATGTATAAAAATGCATTAGATTTACGAGCATTGATCTTGTAACCTGCTACTTTACTGAATTCACTTATGAGTTTTAAAAGTTTTCTGTTGGAATTTCCTGGTTCCTCTAAATATATAATCATGTCATCAGCAAATGGAGATAGTTTGAGATTTTCTTTTCCTATTCATATCCCTTTAATTTATTTGGTCTGTCCAATTGCTCTGACTAGAATTTCAAGGACAATATTGAATAGAAATGGAGAAAGAGGACATTCCTGCCTTGTTCCAGTTTTTAAGGGGGATGCTTTCAGTTTTTCATCATTCAGAATGACATTGGCCATGGGTTTAGCATAGATGGCCTTAACAATGTTAAGGAATGTTCTCACTATCCCTATTTTTTCTAGTGTTTTGAGCATAAAGGTATGCTGTATTTTATCAAATGCTTTTTCTGCATCTATGGAAATAATCATGTGTTTTTTGATGTTAAGTCTGTTGATATGGTGAATTATATTTATTGATTTCTGGATGTTGAACCAAGTTGCATCCCTGGGATAAAACCCACTTGATCATGGGGCCCTATCTTTTAAATATATTTTTGTATGCGACTTGCTAAAATTTTATTGAGAATTTTTGCAGTTATGTTCACTAAGAATATTGGTCTGAAATTTTCTTTCCTGGATGTTTCTCTATCTGGTTTTCATGTCAGGGTGATATTGGCTTCATAGAATGAGTTTGGGAGGGTTCCCTCCCCTTCTATTTCATGGAATACTTTGTGGAGTATTCGAATGAGCTCATCTCTAATGGTTTTGTAGAACTCAGCTGATAACCCATCTGGTCCCGGACTTTTCTTTGTTGGTAGGCTTTGATGACTTCTTCTATTTCCTGCTTGAAATTGATCTATTTAAATTTTGTGTTTCCTCCTGGTTCAGTTTACATAATTCATATGTCTTTAGAATCCTGTTGATGTCTTTGAGATTTTCTGTTTTGTTGGAGTATAGATTTTCAAAATGCCTTCTACTTATGTTTTGTATTTCAGTCGTGTCTCTAGTGATATTTCCTTGTTCATTCCGAATTTTAGTAATTTGCATTTTCTCTATCCTTCTCTTTGATAGTGTGGCTAAGGGTTTATCAATTTTGTTTATTTTTTCATAGAAACAGCTATTTATTTTGTTAATTGTTTCTTTTGTTTCAATTTCATTGATTTCAGCTCTGATTTTAACTATTTCCTGTCTTCTACTACTTTTGGTGTTGGTCTGTTCTTCTTTTTCTAGGGCTTTGAACTGTAGTGTTAAGTCATTTATTGATTTTTTTTCTTCTTTTATTGAATGCGCTCCATGAAATAAATCTTCCTCTGAATACAGCTTTCATAGTGTCCTGGAGATTTTGATATGATGTCTTTGTTCTCGTTTACTTCTAAGAATTTTTAAATTTCCTTCCTGATGCCTTCTGTTATCCATCTTACAGTAGTGTATTATTTAATCTCCAGGTTTTGGAGTAGTTTCTATTTTTTATTCTGTCATTTGTTTCTAATTTCAATCCATTATGATCTGATAGAATACAAGGTAGTATCTCTATCTTCTTGTACTTGCTAACATTAGCTTTGTGGCATAAAATATGCTCTATTTTAGAGAAGAATCCATGTGCTGCTGAGAAGAAAGTGTATTCATGCTTTGTTGGATGGTATATTATATAAATGTCTGTAAATCTAAATTATTGATTGTGTTATTGAGATCTATGGTTTCTTTATTCAATTTTTGTTTGGACATCAATCCAGTGGTGAGAGAAATGTGTTAATATCACCTAGTATTATTGTGTTGTGTTCTATTTGATTTCTAGAATTGAGAAGAATTTGTTTGGCATACATGGATAAGCCACATTTGGGGCATAGATATTTATGATTGTTATGTCTTGCTTATTTATGCTTCCCTTACACAGTATGTAACGTCCTTCTTTATTCCTTCTTACTAACTTTGGTTTGAAGTCCACATTATATGAAATGAGGTTGGATACTCCAGCTTTTTTGCTGTGTCCATGTACATGGTATGTTTTTTCCCATCGTTTCTCCTTTAGTCTGTGTGTATCTCTTTCTATGAGAGGAGTCTGTTGCAGGCAGCATATTGTTGGATCTTTCTTTTTAATCCAATCTTCTAGTCTATGTCTTTTGATTGATGAGATCCAACCATTAACATTCAGTGTTATTATTGAGGTATGGTTTGTATTCCTTGTCATTTGGCTCATTTTGTTTTTTGACTTGATTTGGTTTCTCCTTTATTTGGCTATTCCTTTAGTCTAGTTCCTCCCATTGTTCTTTTGCATCATTGTTTTTTATCTCTACCTCATGGAATATATTGCTGAGAATGTTGTGTAATACCAGCTTTCTTTTTGTAAATTCTTTTAGCCTTTTTTTTTTTATCATGGAATGATTTTATTTCATGGTCAAATCTTAAGGTAAGTTATTCTGGGTGTAAGATTCTTTGTTGGCATACATTTTCTTTCAGGGCTTGATAAATATTGTTCTGGGTCCCCTAGCTTTTAGGGTCTGGATTGAAAAATCTGCTGATATCCATATTTGTTTCCCCCTGAATGTATTTGATTCTTTTCTCTCACAGCCTTTAAAATTCTGTCTTTATTTTGTATGTTAGGTATTTTCATAATAATGTACCTTGGTGTGGGTCTGTTGTAATTTTATATATTTGGGGTCCTATAAGCCTCTTGTACTTGATTTTCCATTTCATTCTTCATATTTGGGAAATTTTCTGATATTATTTCATTGAAAAGGTTGTTCATTTCTTTGGTTTGTTTCTCTGTGCCTTCCTCAATCCCAATAACTCTTAAATATTGCCTTATCATGATATCCAATAATTCTTGTATATTTTTTCTTCATAATTTCTTACCATCTTCTCTGTTCAGTCAACTTTGTTTTCAAGATTAAATATTTTGTGTTCAATGTCTGAGGTTCTGTCTTCCAGGTGTTCTATCCTATTGGTATGCTTTCTATGGAGTTCTTAATTTGGTTTATTGTTTCTTTCACTTCAAGGATTTCTGTCTCTTTTTTTCAGTATCTCTAACCCTTTATTGAAATGGTATTTTGCTTCCTGTATTTGCTGTTTTAACTGTCAATTGGTGCATTCAATGCCTACATTTGCTCTTTCATCTCCTCATTCAATGCCTGCATTTGCTCTTTCATCTCCCCATTTTCTTCCCTGATCTTCTTAAATATGTACATTCTGAACTCCATTTCTGACATTTCTTCTGCCATGCTGTCATTGGGTTTTATTGATATGGCATCTAGGTTTTTTTGTGGGCATTTCCTTCCCTTGTTTTCTCATATTGGTCAGATATCAGTGGGACTCTGAGATACTGCAGATTTTCTCTACTGGCTTATAGTGTCCCTGTATATATCCATATATCACCTCCTATCCTTCAGTAGACTGAAGTTTTGGAGACACTTGATAATGCCATGCTCCCAAAGAAAGCTGCTGCTGGGTCCTGAGTTGGGAGCTGGCTGTGCACAGAGAGCCTCTCACTGGGCAGGCCTGCTGCATGCAGCCACCTGTCAGCACAGCTTAATGCTGGATGGAGCTTGGCTGCTAGGGGAAGTCTCTCACTGCCCTGCCTTTGTCCAAGAAGCTGCCTGTGGACCAGGGTCTGCTGCTGGGTCTGGTACTGGGGCCTGTCTGTGTGCAGAAAGCCTCTCACTGGTTGGGCATGCTCTGAGCAGCTGCCTCTAGACTGGGCCTGCTTCAGGATGGAGCCTGGATTCTTGGGGAAGTCTCTCGCTGTCCTGCCCTTGTCTGAGAATTTGCCTGAAGACGGGGCCCCACTGCTGGGTCTGGGCTGGAGTCTGGCTGTGTGTGGAAAGCCTCTCACTGGGTGGGTCTGCTCTGAGAAGCCCACTGTCTAGGCCTGCTCCCTGACCCGAGCTTCACCCAGTGGGAGAGACTCACCCAGCAGCTCTGAGTTGGTCCAAGTTTCTCAATACTTCCCCTTCTTGATTCCTGAGTTCTGGAGTGACAAGAGATGCAGTCACCCTCTAGTCTGCCATCTTGGAATCTATGACAGAACAACTCCAACTGCAAAATTGTACAATTGTTGCTGAATGCTTGCTCCTTGTCTGTAATGTCAATCCAATAATAAGGACATAGTTCTGAGAAAAAGGAAAAAGAAGGATTATTACTTTACTAGCAGAGGAGAAACACAGGGGACACCTGTCCCAAAGGCTGTGATCCTCTCAGTTCTATTTTTTGTTCAATGCTAAAGTTTGTTTTCTAAAACATCTATAATATTACAATAGAGATTCACTTACAAAAAAACTAGAAGGCTTTCCTTTTGTTATGCATATATCATGTCTGATATTGTGTTGTCTGTCTACATATGTGCATCAAAATATATATATGATATCAAAATTGACACATTTAATGAGCACTCATGAATTTAAAATTTAGAAAATGGATGCAAATACCTTTAATTCATGTGATTTTAAAAGGCTTAATTTAAATTGGGTAAATAAATGAAGGTAAAATATCTTTAAAATTACTTAACTCACAATTCTCTCTAGGTGGTCAAACTAATAAAATGTTGATGTTTATAAAATGTCTAATCCATTGTTTCTATGACTTTTCTTCAACAGAAAAGAAATGGCAAATACTGTTGTCAGCTATTTAGTGTTTATTGTAAAATAAGTAGATTTGGCACATATGACATTACTCCAATGTGTTTGTTAGAGACATCTGATTAATTTACACAATTACAATGTTAACTTAAATAACACTGAGTACTCTTAACTCCTTAAAGTCCATGGGGTAACATGGTAAATAAAAGGGGTTTAAAATTGCTTTGTGTCATCACTAAAAACAAGGTTAATAGGAGTTAAGTCCTAACAGGTAGAACTCTATATAAAAGGGGATCCAAAGTTTCAACTGTGCTTCAATTAGAGTACTATAAATAACATAAAATATTTTATCTTATTAAAATGGAGTAGTTTATCTACATTCAAAAATTTCATGAGTTGTTTCAAAATGTGAACAAAAAGAGGTCAAAAGATAGGAAAGAACGTAAAAGGTTTTAAATATGAAAGTATATTTAGTTGAAGGAAAAATGTTTCTGGGTAAGTCTGTGTGTGTTGAAATATGTGAGGGTATAAGTAAGTGCTAAGAAGTCTATGTGTAAGTAAAGGGAAAATTTCTACAAGTTTGTGTGTAACTACTTTGGTTAGATGTATGTGAGACAATCCATTGAAGCTTAGGGTTTTTCCCTAAGGTCAAATATTAATGGGTTAATATTAACCAGTGTTAAATCTATATGTTAAAAGGACAAGGATTTCTTAAAAACACTAATTTACTGTGAACATTTTGTCCATTTTTATTCTTTAGAACAATTAGTTCTTAAATGTAGAGTTTATACAATTATGGTTAAACAACAAAAGTTGGAGTATTGTACTATGTAACAGAGTTTAAATTTTTCTTTAAAAGCCAAACTTGATTAACATAAAAATGTTATGTTAATTGTGGAATGGCCACTCTTCTTTGTATATTAAATGTGTTCTTATTTTCCAGGTATACACATCTTTAAAGCAGAAAATTTATCAAGCTGCTGTTTTCCAAACCAAACTTGTCTGTAATGATAATTTTAAACTTATAAGAATAGTAAATTTTACTGGGAACATATTTATATCATTTAATGTTCTCTAACAGAACCTGTTATCAATAGGGTACATGGACAATTTATGTTACTTTTTACACTGAGATAAAAAATTTAAATGTAAGTGTATTTCTAAAAGTTAGTGAGTGCCTGATTTATTTAAAGGTTAACATAATGAAACGTGAAAACAAAAAATATTTTGCCACACAAAAGTAAAGTTAAAAGCTTTCTCAGCCTCTCCTTGATTTATGTTTTGAATGTAATGTTATATTATGTTAATTAACATTCATCTAGACTTTGGAAAAAACATATGTAAACTTTGTAAAATCATGTTTAAAGAGAAGGTAAAGATCTGCTTCAGAACTAAAACACTTTAACTAAGATTTGTGAAGAGCCTCACCTTACCTGAGATAAGTTTCTGCCTCCCACCTTGTTATGTATTAGAGTGACTTCAAAATAAGTCAGATTTCAGGTCATTTAAAGTTATATTCAAAAGATTGTTTTTTATTGTAGAATTACTCTTATCTCAAACAGGGAATATAATACATAGCTCACCAAAATTCAAGATACCTATTAGATAAACTATATATACTTTTATGTTAATTCCACTTTTGTATATTTCTTATAAACTCTATAATTGCTGCCTGATTAATGTTTTCAAGAAACACTGCTTCAAAAACAAAGAACCTAAATTAGAGATAATAAGTCATCATGTATAAGAGAGATAATATGGACTGCAATTAAGTAAAAGGGGGTAAATGATTGTAAAGTCATAAACATTGAAGTTAAAGTGCAGTACTCTTTATAACTGATGAGACTGACTTGCTTGTTGTTTAAGCTCAAACTCAGAGATTGACATTAAAATATAGGTGCCAAGAAAACTAACATTTGACTTTTGCCCTCTGAGTCAGCCTAAATCCAGGGAAGGGGAGAACTTCTCTAACAAGCTTTGTAACTCTGGGTCACATGACCTCCCAATCAGGGAGATTAATGAGACCACTAGAGGATGAAAAGCCAATCAGTTCCCCTGCTGCAAAGAGGAGGATCATTGAAAAAGGGAGTCATCCCTGATGCTTCCAAAGGAAGCCACTCCATCAAGGAGATCCTAAATAGCAAATGGAACTAAAGTAGTTAATAAGCTGCTCTCAAGTTCTCCATGAGTGTCCCCTGTGGGAACTCAACTGACCCTTAACAGTAGATAGGAACAAAGTCTGTTCGACCAGCTTTATCTTGAACAATTAACAAAATAGTTAAAACCAAACATAACCATTCCTGGACATTTAAAAGAAGAAACAATAGTCAAATGTAACTTAAGATGTGTATTTGTGTTAACCCAAAGAATAAATAAGACTGGAGATGACAAAAGAGATTCTTAGGCAGGCAGAAGTGCCTGATAACTATCAAGAAAAACTGCAAGGGTCAGAAATTTTTAGTTGTTTTAAGGCCTACAGATCTTTCTAAACAAGATCAAATCTGCTTTTGCCTTCAGAATTCCTAAAAATCATGTACACAAGTTTACCAACTAGTCAATCGACTGCTTCTCCTTCAAGACTACCAGCCCCTGACACACAAAGCTGACACATTCAATTAACTATTGACAGTTCTCACTCCAAAAACTTTCCTTCCACCTAAAGACCTCCCTAATTTCCTTTTTACATGAATGAGACTCTTCACCCCTCACTGGCAGGAAGAAGCTACAGAAGAAAGACCATTGTCCCACCCCTGTTATGTATAAAAGCAAAAAGGGATGAATATTGTCATCAGATCTGCCATTTTGCTGCCATCATTATTCGACCCCTCTATACCATTTTACAACCTAGATTGTTAGGCCAAGAACTTTCTAGTCAGTCATTGGTTCATATTGTTATCCCTCAAAATTTCTCATCAATCATTGGTCAGATTGTTTTTTTGTTTGTTTGTTTGTTTGTTTTTTACTTTTTTTATTGTAAACAAATGGGATACATGTTGTTTCTCTGTTTGTACATGGCGTAAAGGCATATCATTTGTGTAATCATAAATTTACATAGAGTAATGTTGTTTGATTCATTCTGTTATTTTTTCCCTTCCCCCCACCCCTCCCACCCCTCTTTACCCTCTATACAGTACTTCCTTCCTCCATACTTGCCCCCCTCCCTAACCCTAACTCTAACCCTTACACTAACCCTTCCCTCCCCCCCATTATGTGTCATCCTCCACTTATTAGCGATATCATTCGCCCTTTGGTTTTTTGAGATTGACTTATCTCACTTAGCATGATATTCTCCAATTTCATCCATTTGCCTGCAAATGCCATAATTTTATCATTCTTTATGGCTGAGTAATATTCCATTGTATATATATACCACAGTTTCTTTATCCACTCATCAATTGAAGGGCATCTAGGTTGGTTTCACAGTCTGGCTATTGTGAATTCAGCAGCTATGAACATTGATGTGGCTGTATCACTGTAGTGTGCTGATTTTAAGTCCTTTGGGTATAGGCCAAGGAGTGGGATAGCTGGGTCAAATGGAGGGACCATTCCAAGTTTTCTAAGGATTCTCCACACTGCTTTCCAGAGTGGCTGCACTAATTTGCAGCCCAACCAGCAATGTATGAGTGTACCTTTCTCCCCACATCCTCACCAACACCTGTTGTTGCTCGTATTCTTGATAATTGCCATTCTAATTGGGGTGAGATGGAATCTTAGGGTGGTTTTGATTTGCATTTCTCTTATTACTAGAGATGTTGAACATTTTTCCATATGTTTGTTGATTGCTTGTAGATCTTCTTCTGTGAAGTGTCTATCCATTTCCTTAGCCCATTTGTCGACTGGATTATTTGAATTCTTGGAGTAGAGTTTTTTGAGTTCTTTATAGATTCTGGAGATTAGTGCTCTATCTGAAGTATGATTGGCAAAGATATTCTCCCACTCTGTAGGCTCTTTCTTCGCATTGCTGATAGTTTCCTTTGCTGAGAGAAAGCTTTTTAGTTTGAATCTATCCCAGTGGTTGATTCTAGCTTTTATTTCTTGTGCTATGGGAGTCCTGTTAAGGAAGTCTGGTCCTAGACCAACAAGGTGAAGATTTGGACCTACTTTTTCTTCTATAATCTGCAGGGTCTCTGGTCTGATTCCAAGGTCCTTAATCCATTTTGAGTTTAGTTTCGTGCATGGTGAGAGATATGGGTTTAGTTTCATTCTGTTGCATATGGATTTCCAATTCTCCCAGCACCATTTGTTGAAGAGGCTGTCTTTTCTTCATTGCATATTGTTGGTACCTTTGTCTAGTATGAGAAAATTGTATTTATTTGGGTTTGTGTCCATGTCCTCTATTCTGTACCATTGATCTACCTTTCTATTTTGGTACCAATACCATGCCATTTTTGTTACTATTACTTTGTAGTAGAGTTGAAGATCTGGTATTGCAATACCCCCTGTTTCACTCTTCCTGCTAAGGATTGCTTTAGATATTCTGGGTTTCTTATTCTTCCAGATGAATTTCATAATTGCTTGCTCTATTTCTGTAAGGTGCGTCATTGGGATTTTAATTGGAATTTCATTGAATTTGTATAGCACTTTAGGTAGTATGGCCATTTTGACAATATTAATTCTTCCTATCCAAGAACATGGAAGATCTTTCCATCTTCTAAGGTGTTCTTTAATTTCTTTCTTTAGTGTTCTGTAGTTCTCATTGTAGAGGTCTTTCACCTCTTTTGTAAGATTGATTCCCAAGTATTTTATTTTTTTCGAGGCTATTGTGAATGGGGTAGATTTCCTAATTTCTCTTTCTGAAGATTCATCACTTATGTGTAAAAATGCGTTGGATTTATGGGCATTGATCTTGTAACCTGCTACTTTACTGAATTCACTTATGAGTTCTAAGAGTTTTCTGGTGGAATTTCCAGGTTCCTCTAAATATATAATCATGTCATCAGCGAACAGGGATAGTTTGAATTCTTCTTTTCCAAATCGTATCCCTTTAATTTCTTTGGTTTGTCTAAATGCTCTGGCTAGAGTCTCAAGAACGATGTTGAATAGAAGTGGTGAAAGAGGGCATCCCTGCCTTGTTCCAGTTTTTAGGGGGAATGCTTTCAGTTTTTCACCATTTAGAATGATATTAGCCATGGGCTTAGCATAAATGGCCTTTACAGTGTTAAGGAATGTTCCCACTATCCCTATTTTTTCTAGTGTTTTGAGCATGAAGGGGTGCTGTATTTCATCAAATGCTTTTTCTGCATCTATTGAAATAATCATGTGATTCTTGACGTTAAGTCTATTAATAAGGTGAATTACGTTTATTGATTTCCTGATGTTGAACCAACCTTGCATCCCTGGGATGAAACCCACTTGATCATGGTGCACTATCTTTTTAATATGTTTTTGTATGCGATTTGCTAAAATTTTGTTGAGAATTTTTGCTTCTATGTTCATTAAGGATATTGGTCTGAAATTTTCTTTCCTTGATGAGTCTCTGTCTGGTTTAGGTATCAGGATGATATTGGCCTCAAAGAATGAGTTTGGGAGGGTTCCCTCCTCTTCTATTTTATGGAATACTTTGAGAAGTATTGGAATGAGCTCTTCTTTAAAGGTTTTGTAGAACTCGGCTGAGAACCCATTTGGTCCCGGACTTTTCTTTGTTGGTAGGCTTTTGATGATTTCTTCTATTTCATTACTTGAAATTGGTCTATTTAAATTGTTTACGTTGTCCTCGTTCAGTTTAGGCGATTCATATGTCTCTAGAAACCTGTTGATGTCTTCGAAATTTTCTATTTTGTTGGAGTATAGATTTTCAAAATAGCTTCTAATTATGTTTTGTATTTCAATCCTGTCTGTTTTGATATTTCCTTGTTCATTCCGAATTTTAGCGATTTGGGTTTTCTCTCGTCTTCTCTTTGTTAATGTGGCTAAAGGTTTATCAATTTTGTTTATTTTTTCGAAGAACCAACTATTTATTTTGTCAATTTTTTTTATTGTTTCTTTTGTTTCAATTTCATTGATTGCAGCTCTGAGTTTAACTATTTCCTGTCTTCTACTACTTTTGATGCTGTTCTGTTCTTATTTTTCTAGGGCTTTGAGCTGTAGTCTTAGGTCGTTTATTTGTTGAGTTTTACTTCTTTTATTAAATGCGCTCCATGAAATAAATTTCCCTCTAAGTACTGCTTTCATCGTGTCCCAGAGCATTTGATATGATATTTCTTTGTTCTCATTTACCTCTAAGAATTTTTTAATTTCCTTCCTAATATCTTCTGTTATCCATTCATCATATAATAGCATATTATTTAATCTCCAGATGTTGGAATAGTTTCTGTGTTTTACTCTCTCATTTATTTCTAACTTCAATCCATTATGATCTGATAGAATACATGGTAGTGTCTCTATCTTCTTGTATTTGCTGACATTAGCTTTGTAGCATAATATATGGTCTATTTTAGAGAAGGATCCATGTGCTGCTGAGAAGAAAGTGTATTCGCTCTTGGTTGGATGGTATATTCTATAAATGTCCATTAAGTCTATATTATTGATTGTGTTATTGAGATCTATGGTTTCTTTGTTCAATTTTTGTCTGGAAGATCTGTCCAGTGGTGAGAGAGGCGTGTTAAAATCACCTAGTATTATTGTGTTATGGTCTATTTGGTTTCTGAAATTGAGAAGGATTTGTTTGACATACATGGATGAGCCACTGTTTGGGGCATAGATGTTTATGATTGTTATATCTTGCTGATTTATGCTTCCCTTAAGCAGTATGAAATGACCTTCTTTATCCCTTCTGACTAACTTTGGCTTGACATCCACATTATCAGAAATGAGGATGGATACTCCAGCTTTCTTGCTGAGTCCAAGTGCATGGTATGTTTTTCCCCATTCTTTCACTTTAGTCTATGGGTATCTTTTTCTATGAGGTGAGTCTCTTGGAGGCAACATATTGTTGGATCTTTCTTTTTAATCCAATCTGCCAGTCTATGTCTTTTGATTGATGAATTCAGGGTTATTATAGAGATATGATTTGGTTTCCCGGTCATTTGGTTCATTTTTTATTTATTTGTTTGACACAACTTGTTTCCTCCTTTATTTGACAATTCCTTTAGGATAATTCCTCCCTTTGCTGATTTGCTTCTTTGTTTTTCATCTCTTCCTCATGGAATATTTTGCTGAGAATGTTCTGTAATGCTAGGCTTTCTTTTTGTAAATTCTTTTAGCTTTTGTTCATCATGTAAGGATTTTATTTCATCATCAAATTTGAAGGTAAGTTTTGCTAGGTATAAGATTCTTGGTTGGCATCCATTTTCTTTCAGGGCTTGAAAAATGTTGTTCCAGGCCCTTCTAGCTTTTAGGGTCTGGATTGAAAAATCTGCTGATATCCGTATTGGTTTCCCCTGAATGTAATTTGGTTCTTTTCTCTCACAGCCTTTAAAATTCTGTCTTTATTTTGTATGTTCGGTATTTTCATTATAATGTGCCTTGGTGTGGGTCTGTTGTAATTTTGTGTATTTGGTGTCCTATAAGCCTCTTGAACTTGATTTTCCATTGTATTCTTCAGATTTGGGAAATTTTCTGATATTATTTCATTGAATAAATTGTTCATTCCTTTGGCTTGTTTCTCTAGGCCTTCCTCAATCCCAATAATTCTTAAATTTGGCCTTTTCATGATATCCCATAGTTCTTGTAGATTCTGTTCATGATTTCTTACCATCTTCTCTGTTCAACTTTGTTTTCAATGTTAATTATTTTGTCTTCAATGTCTGAGGTTCTGTCTTCCAGGTGTTCTATCCTATTGGATATGCTTTCTATGGAGTTCTTAATTTGGTTTATTGTTTCCTTCATGTCAAGGATTTCTGTTTGGTTTTGTTTCAATATCTCTAACTCTGTATTGAAATGATCTTTTGCTTCCTGTATTTGCTCTTTTAACTGTCGATTGGTGCGATCATTCAATGCTTGCATTTGCTCTTTCATCTCATCATTCAGTGCATGCATTTGCTCTTTCATCTCATCGTTTGCTTATCTGATCATTTTAATTATGTACATTCTGAACTCCTTTTCTGTCATTTCTTCTGCCATGCTGTCATTGGGTTTTATTGATGTAACATCTAGGTTTGTTTGCAGCATTTTCTTTCCTTGTTTTCTCATATTGTTCATTTATCAGTGGACCACTGAGATATTGCAGATTTCCTCTATTGACTTACAATGTCCCTGAAGATTTCTATATATATCCCCCCTTAGCCTTCAGTAGGCTGAAGTCTTGGAGGAAGTTGATAATGCGGTGCTCCACAAGGAAGCTGCCTCTCTAGGAGTGTTGGTCTTCAGGTGGGGTATAATCCCTGCTAGTGGGCAGAGGTGCCTCCACTTGTTGACCAATGATCATCCAAAGGGGACCTAGGCCGCAGGCTGAGGCAAGGCCTGTTTGGGCCTGAGTCTCTGGTTTTACCGTCCTTGTGGGGAAACCTCACCCAGAAGGGAAGACTCACCCGGTGGGGAGGTCTCGCTGGTCAATTCCCTCCTAGAGATTCCCCTCAATTTACAGCTACTGCCTGGGCTGGGCTGCCTTCCTCTGCAAATTTCCCAGGGGTCTGGCCCTACCTCCTGGGCCTGGGAGCTTCACCCTTCGCAGATGAATCTCCTTAGGCTGCCCCTCCTCAGAGAATCTGCCCGCAGGCCTCGAACCTTCGCTCCGCCCCTAAGCCTGTCTCTCTGCGGCTCTTCCACCAAGAAGACTCCTAGATCCTGGGACCCTGCTCTGCACTTACTCACCTGGCTATGCGGCCCCTCCTCTGAGCAGCCACCTGGGGCCCCATACAATTGCTCTGAGTCCCAGAGACCCGCCACACACCTCTTCCCCCAGACAGCCACCCAGTATTCCGGTGCGGTCACTAGGAGTCCAAGAAACTCACTGCATGCCTCCACCTCCCACCAACCACCCGTAGCCCTGGGCAATCAATCACTCTGAGTCGAAGTGACCCTCCCCATTCCTCCTCCTTCTCCAAATAACCCCCTGGGTGTTCAGGAGTGGTCACTCTGAGTGGCTCTGAATCCACGTGACCCGCTGCACGCGTCCTCTGGGCAGCCGCCCGGTGCTCTGGTGTGGCCACTCAAGACCAAGCGACCCACCACGCTTCTCCTCCAGGCAGCCCCCCTGTGTTCAGGAGCTGTCACTTTAAGTCCAAACAACTCACCACTCGCCTTCTCCTCTGAGCAGCTGCCTGGAGCGCTAATGCAGTCACTGCGAGTCCAAACGACCCGCTGCGCTCCTCCTCCTCCTACTCTCTGGGCAGGCCCCAGTGTTCAGAAGTGGTCTGAGTCCAAACAGCTCGCCACGCAGCCCCTCCTCTGGCAACCGCCTGTAGCTCTGGTGTAGTCACTCTGAATCCAAGCGGCCATGCTCCTCTTCCTCCTCCTCCTCCTCAGGGCAGGCCCCGGTGTTCTGTGTCCACACAGCTCTCCTCGCCACTTCTCCCCTGGGCAGCCGCCGGAGCCCCAGTGGTTGCTCCGAGTCCCAGCGCTGTGCCGAGCGGCCTCCTTTACGGTGCTCCCAGTTGTCCGCGTTCACTGCTTCAGTGGGGGTAGGGGTGTCTCGCCAGCAGCTCTACTTCACAAAGTTTCCTGCGTTCCGGGAGCACCGTCCCATCCGGGACGCCTTCCCAACGGGTGAGAGTCACCCAGCTGCTTTGAGTTGGTCCCAAGTGTCTCAATATCTCCTCTTTTGAATCCTGAGTCCTGATCACTATACCCGCAATCTCACCACCTTTCGAAGAAATCGGTCAGATTGTTATTAGCCTATGAAATTGCACTACCTAAGAATGTCTCCCCCACCATTCTTGCTCTCACTCTTGTGGTCAGGCACTCTGCCTGTCCACTTAATAAAGTCTCTTCTGTGAGTTTCCACATCAGGAGTGGTTTCTGAGTGCTTTCACATGGGATGCTTACAGATGTGTTAGCCCTTATTATATACACAACAAACTGAATGAATCACAAAAGTATTACAACATTTTTTAAATCAGTAATGGTTCCATAGTATATTTCTGTTTGTAAAACATTCTTGAAATGATTAATTTATAAAAAAAAAAAAAGAAAAGACTTAATGGTGACCATGAGTAGTATGGAGGGCAGCAGGAGAACACAGGCGTGGCTCAGAGGTCAGCATGAGGGATATTTGAGAAGGAAATGGTCTATACGTGAGGTATATCATCTTTAATGTCACAGTGTGAACCCTGGGGGGGTTCTATATAAAGTTAGCAGATGTAGTATGGAGGGCAGCAGGAGAACATAGGTGTGGCTCAGAGGTCAGCATGAGGGATATTTGCGAAGGAAATGGTCTATACCTGAGGTATATCATCTTTAATGTCACAGTGTGAACCCTGGGGGCTTCTATATAAAGTTAGCAGATGATGTCTTTCTTTTTCACAACACAACTCCATATGAATCTACAATTGTTTGAGAATAAAATTACCTTACTTTAGTAAATAAAACTTTAAATGATTGAACCATAGTGAACTGATATACAAGTGATTATTATTCTAAAATTATCCAAATTTTCATTAGAAGCCTGGTAAAACAATCATAGAAAATGAAAACTGTATACAAAAGTCACAAGAAGTACTTTCCAGATAGTTTGCAAAAAATGTCTTTCAGGACCAAAACTAGTTGTACATCCATGTTATTCTCAGTAAATATTGTTTTCCTCAAGTTAATTATACACTTCAATACTACTTCACAGTGCACAATGCTCACATAAAGATACATGCACATTTATTTTCTATAAATTAATAAATTTGAAATAATGTGTTCCTTTAGAAGTTCAGGAGGAAAACAATAAAATATATTTGAAAATATTTAACCCTTAATATTTTAATGGAGCTTGTAATGATTTAGGAAAATATGAAAAAATTGTTCCTTTAATTATGGTGAATCCAAGAATAACTATGAATTATTCAATCCACACATTATATTGTATAAAATGATTCAATTATATTCTCACAGACTAAATTATTAAGGAAAAATTACAGATACATGAAATAAACGTTTTATAAGTAATGGAAGAGTTATCTAGAAGTAGAGCAATTTATTTTCATGTAGTAAAACATGAAAGGATGCATTTATGACAGGCTGAGGGAGGAAAATAACTCCAAAACATAAGATAAGCATTAATTTAAAAGTTATATTGTCAAGCTATCTGACCATAATTGAGTTCAGACCTTTAAAATGTTATCAAATGGAAATCACTGACTCACCTGAATCACCTTCACCTGACAGAACAGAGCCAATGCTGGCAACTTCCATTAAACCCAGAGTAAGCAGTTTTCTTAGTGTGGCAGTATTTCAGGATACACTTAATGCCTACACTACAGTTAAGTTTTCTAAAGCAGCTAGCAGCAAAATATGTTCACTTATATGTTTCCAAGACCCCATTAAATAGAAGTATTAACATTTTTAAAGAGCAAGCTTCTGGGAAAGAAGATGCTACCTAGAAGGTTTGGTAAAGTTTAGGTGGGAAATTCAGATTTAAGTTGGAAAACTCTTACACAAGAGATTGCATCTCCATTTTCAAAAGGTCATTTGAAATCAACATATCCTCCTTCCCTATTTTAGAGCTCACCTCTCTGTTTTGTAAATAGAAGTCAATAGAGGTAGAAACATTGGACTGGCAAAAGTGCAGACACTGAAAGTTTTGCTCCAGGTATTACACAACACCCACTTGGGATAGGGAAAAAGACATTGGGGGACATGGAAGACAGGGCCCAGTGGAGAGGACTGAAAGGGTGGGTTGCTGTGACTGGCACTTGACATTTGAATTTCACTGAATGTCAGTCATCCTTAGATAACAAATTTGTCGTGCTTAGACTCAGACACTAATAAATCCACCATTAATCAGAGTAATGGGATGGGTCTCCAATGTTGTTTGAAGGAGCAGAGGGTGGGGTCATAGCTTTAAAGGTTGTTCATGACTTTGATTAAGGAGAAAAGCAGCAACATGGTGCACACTCACTAGCTCAGTTTTTCTCTTGTGGATGCCTCAAGGATTAAAGGCATACCACATTAACCAACCCACTGCCTCCAGACCTAGCAATGCTCCATCCTGACCCAGTGACTCTGAGGAAAAGTTGAGAACCCAGAAGCTCATGCTCACCAAGTTCTTGATGTTGGGCCCCAGAGACCACCCCAGATGGGGAGTCCACCCAGCCTTCACACACCCTACACCACTAGGATGATGCCCTGGCCTGTGACCCCCACCACCCTCCACCATGCCTGGCCCACAAAGAGGCCCAAGCACCCTGGTGGTGCCAGTGTCAACCACACACCAACTTTCTGAGGGTTCCCAGAACAATAGCAGTTGAAGGGCCAGCAGCACCCAACACCCATCACTGGCAGGGTCAAATTTGGCCACCCACCACCTCGCTCCAGCATCCCAGGTGTTGTCTCCAGGTTGTGGCTGTGAGGGTCCCCAAAGCCTTCCCAGCCTGCTAGTTCAGGGTACACTGTGCCATATGAAACAACAGAGGACCCTGACCTGTCCCTGGAGTGAGCAGGGGTGCAGTGGCTGCCCTGCAGGGCTAGGTGTTGCCTAGCCACTCCTGGTGGCCACCACCAACCCCCCGCTGCCCTGACCACAGTGAAAATAAAGAGCACTGGCTCACTGTCGCCTCTCCCTGGGCAGCAGTCACCACTCACCATTCAGGGTCCCTTCACACATGCCACTTGTGCCAAAGCAGATGGCCCAGAGAGGTGGTTCAAGCCTGGCCTCAGTCCCTCCCACCTGCCTACAATTTTGTGCTGATCTGGCAGCTTCCCATGCAGGCTTGGACCCTAGGGAATGGGGAGGACACTGCAGACAGCTGCTTCTCAGGCCAGGCTCAGGGTGGGGCTTGCAGGCCTGATTGCATGGACAGGGTACTCAGGTGCTGTGGGCCAGGTGGGACCCATGCAAGTAAGGCAGGGCAAGGAAATACTGTGGGTCTTTGACCCGGAGCATGCAGGTTTGCCCCTACATGTACACAAGGAAGGGCCCTGCACCCACCCACAGTCTCTGTGCTTGGTAGTGACACACAAAGTTGGTGTAACTGTTCATGAGAAATTATTGCAAATGTTTTTTCATTCCTAGCAACAAGAGGCACCATGGGACCCAACTCCTCCTGAGAAGAGTTGTGACAGAGGATGGGAAAGCAGTGACTGATATTGTCTCTGATAACCTCATAGCTGTGGCATGCCAAGAGCCTAGGAATGTTTCTGTGCAAGGGCACAGAATACTTAGTTATTGTGGCAATGCCTTCCATGAGCAGGCTCTGTTCAAGAGTCCTATTAGCTCTGACCTTCATCTCAGGTACACAGCACCAGGAAAGGAAGGAATTATTATGCTAGACAACCACACTATTTCACCAGCTCTGCTTTCCAGGTTTCTGCCTGCCTTATCTTAACTTTTAATAATGGAATTTCTTGAGAGCTATGAAAATCCCTATCATTGCACTTTCCAACTATGGACTACAACTACAGAAAAACTACATAGGATGTCCTAATTTCTGAAACTTTCCTGAATATGAAGAATTGCATAGTCTTTAATCTGATAATGTGATGTATATAAAGATTGCTGGCATAAGTCTTTAGAGCTGCATCTCCATCAGAGAGCAGAGATTTCTCTGATCCCAGCTTAATCTTCAAGGTCTGTGTTTGTGAATATTTATTTTCCAATCCCCCTTCACCTCTCACCACACCAGAGAATTTGGTTGCACCCACCCAAGTTCCCAGGAGTGGACATGGCTTTGATAAACTTTGTTACAATTGTAAAAACCTGGTCATCTATTAAAGGACTGTAAGATTAAAAAAAGGGGGGCTGCAAAAACAGCCCAATTAGAAATACCCAATCTGTCATAAGGGATTTCTTTGGACTAATCAATGCAGATCTAAAACAGACATGTCAGGAAAACTAATTATGGGTCAACTTCTGACCCAAGGCGAAAGGAAGAGTAACCCTTCTCATCTGAAGATGCAGATGTCTCCTTCACAGATGTTTACAGTTCACACAGAAGCTCCTTCCACAAATCCTTTCATGCTATTAGAGGGAGCACAGGGTTAGATTTGCTTACTACTGAAGATTCTCAAATATGTCTGCTGAGGAAGTTTATAAAATTCTTACCCAAAGTCAAGGGCATCTACCCAAAGGTAACTTGGCTTATTTTTGTCCCACTCTCACAGTGCTAAAGAAGGAAAATCTATAATTCCAGAAGTGATCAATTCTGATTACACTGGTGTAGTATACATTTAAGTTTGTCTCATATGCCTTTAATTCTCCCCAAAGCATCCTCCATAGTTCAATTAATTGTCATTCCTTATATTACTGCCCAACGACCCCTGAATGAAAGAGGGAATACACAATTTGGTTACAGTATTATAGAAGTATGTTTACCTATTACTGAAATAGATGAAAATTAACATTTTTATTTAAATGAGCAATCACAGGGTTATTGGACACCAGTGCTGATATAACAGTTATACCTGTCTCAATGTGGCCTCGAGCATGGCTCTTTCAGAGGGCCATCCCAGTGTGTGGCATCAGAGGAAATGATAAACAGGTGTCTAAAAGGTCTCTATGTTTGCAATGCTTCACCCCTTCCAACTCACAAGTTATTACTCACATTCAAACCTGCATTATGGCTATTCACTTTCCTATAAGGGACAAAGACATCTTACAAAAGTTACAAATGCCTATGGAGTCACATTATTTACAGGGGTCTCTGTGGAAATGATCAACTTGCCATTAAAGTGAAAGGTCACCACTCCTGTCTGGGTAGAACAGTGGCCATTGTCTAAGGAGAAGGTGGCAGCTGCAGAGGCTCTCATTCAAGATCAGTTAAAATTGGGACACATTGAACCTTCTAACAGACTATGGAATACACCCATTTTTATCATAAACAAGATTACAAGGTTTAAGAGAAATTAATAAATATATACAACATATGGGTCCACTTCAATGTGGATTGATTGCCTAATCCTAATTTAATTCCTCAAGATTTTTCTTTATATGTAATAGACTTAAAAGACTTTTATTTTTACTATTCCTTTCTTTCCTGATGATTGAGAAAAATTTGCCTTCACAATTCCTGTTTTCAATCATCATAAGCCTGCTGATAAACTTCAGTGGTAAGTTCTTCCTCAAGGCATGTTCAGTAGACCCACATTATATCAACATTTTGTGAATAATGCTCTTCAGTTTTTCTGACAACTATTCCCACATATTCTTGTTTATCATTACATGGATGATATTTTGATTTCTGGGCCCATACTTACAGAACACACTTTAACTAAATTACAATACATTCTATTACAATCTGGCTGCTATGTGGCCACAGAAATAATTCAATGACAATTCCCTATTAACTAATTAGGACATAAAATACACCAATTTTATTCCATTCCTCAAGTTCCAAAATTAACTCTTTCTCCCAATTTCTTCTTAGTTCATTTACAACTATTAAGACATTTTAATTGGGCTCCACCATATATTTCTTTAACTACTGATATGTTGTCACCTCTTTTTTTAGCTGTTTAGAAAACAACATAATCCCACCAGTGTTTTTTCAGTTAACTTCTTCACTCACTGCCACTTTTTAGCATGTTAATGAGAAGTTATCTACAGTTCTTATAGACTCCCAACACTCAATGTTCTTTTGTCTCTAATAATCTTTACAGGAGAGTCTTATGCCTTTACTTCAGTTGTTGCCATTCATCATCAAATCTTGTATGTAGTACAGTGGTTATATTCGCCTCAATTTTGAGGAAGAAAATGTTATCCCTTATGCTGATATGTTTTCAAATGATCTCAGAATGTTGTCATCATATTTAATCTCTTACAGGAGCAGATATATTCATGTTCTTTATCTTACTTATAGAAAGACTTAACATGTACAGTATTTACAATTTTCTTCATATTCTCAAGCTGTCAACAAAATGTTTAGCTCCTATTTCTTTCCATGCACCTCAGGATGAATGCCTTTCTTTGTGTCAAGTTTCTCATGCTCCTTCTATAATCTCCTCCATCCATCCATTTTACAGGGGGATTACTGTCTATACTGATGGAGGAAAACAACAAGATTATTATGTATATTCACTGATAAAAAATGGACTGATTATTACACATTGCCTCAAGTTTCTCCTCAGTGAACACAATTAGCTGCAGTTATTTTGACTCTTCATTTGTTTCCACATTAAACATCATTACAGATTCTCAGTATATAACCAAGCTTATACCTCATATTTCTCGACAATTTGGTCACCTCATTTGGACTCTAATTTGTTATCCCTGCTTATTACTCTTCAATGCCTTTTATAGGATTATACAGCTCCAGTATTTCTTCCTCATATATTTGGCCATTCTAAGATTTCTGGACAACTCACTGAAGAAAATGCTCATACTGATGCTGCTATAAAATCACTTTATCCTCTCTTTTCAGATGCCATGGAATCAAACACTTTTTTCATCAAAATGTTTATTTTTTAATGAAATTCTTTTCTATTTCCTCTCAACAGGCCCATATCATTGTTAATAATTGCTCTAATTTTAAACCCTTTTGTTTCCCCACTTGGGAAATTGTAAACCCTCAAGGTTTATATTATAATGCCCTTTGGCAGATAAATATAACTAATTTTCCCCCTTTTCACTGCTATTTCTTCTTACATGTTACCACAGATACATCCCCAGGTCTTATATGGGCCAGTGCACATTGTTCAGAGAAAGTCTCAGCCTGTATCTCTCATGTTATCCTTTGCACTGCCGCCATGGGCAAACCTCATCATTTAAAAACTGAGAATGGGTGATCAAGATGGCAAACTAGAGGGTGACCACATCTCCAGTCACTGCAGAACCCAGGATTCAAGAAGGGGAGGCATAGAGAGACTCGGACTAAAATAGAACCACGGGGGCCAGATTCTTCAGCTTCTTGGAGCAGGCCCCCCAGTGAGAGCCTTTCTGCACAGAAGCAGCTCCAAGTCCCTGAGCCAGTGCCCAGCGAGCTCCGGCCCACCTTCAGGTTGCTTCAGAGACCAGAACAGGGCAGCCATGGACTTCCCCAAGCAGCCTGGCTCCCTCCGGCGGGAAGTGCCTTTCTAGGATAGCTTCTTGGAGCAGACCACCCAGTGAGAGCATTTCTACACAGAGCCAGCCACAGTCCCCAAGCCAGCAGAGACCTCCGACATGCAAGCAGCCTCTGGGACAAGGGCAGGGCAGCCAGAGACCTCTCCAGTCAGCCCTGCCCCTCTGACTGCAGGCTTTTTCCATGGGGTGATCCGAGATGGTGGACTAGAGGGTGACTGCATCTCCAGTCGCTCCAGAAACCAGGATTCAAGAAGGGGAGGCATTGAGAGACATGGACTAAAACAGAACCACGGGTTGAGTCTCCCCCACCTGGTGAAGCTCGGCCAGGGTGGAAGGCACGGATTTGGGTGACTAATTAGAGCAGGGCAGGGCAGCTAGAGTCTCCTCCAGGCAGCCCTGAACTCCAGTGGTGGGCTCCTCCCACATGGCCAGCTTCTCGGATCAGGCCCCCCAGTGAGAGCTTTTTCTCACAGAGCCAGCTCCAAGTCATGGAATCAGTAGCAGGCTGGGGACAGCTTTCTTCAGAAGGACTGCATTATCAAGTTTCTCCAAGATTTCAGGCTACTGAAGGCTGGGAGGTGATACACTGGAAATCTACAGGAACACTATAAGTCAATAGAGGAAAACTGCAATATCACAGAGTCCCACTGACATCTGACCAATATGAGAAAACAAGGGAAGAAAATGTCCCAAACAAACCTAGATACTATATCAATAAATCCCAATGACACCACAGTAGAAGACATGTCACAAAGGGAATTCAGAATGTACATAATTAAAACAATCAGGGAAGCAAATGAGGAGATGAAAGAACAAATGCAGGCATTGAAGGAGGAAATGAAAGAGCAAATGCAGGCATTAAATGATTGCACCAATCAACAGTTAAAAGAGCAAATATGGGAAGCAAGAGATCATTTCAATAAAGAGTTAGAGATACTGAAAAAAAAAAAAAAAACAAACAGAAATCCTTGAAATGAAGGAAACAATAAACCAAGTCAAAAGCTCCATAGAAAGCATAACCAATAGGATAGAACACCTGGAAGACAGAACCTCAGATATTGAAGACAAAATATTTAATCTTGAAAACAAAGTTGACCAAACAGAGAAGATGGTAAGAAATTATGAACAGAATCTACAAGAACTATGGGATATCATGAAAAGGCAAAATTTAAGAATTATTGGGATTGAGGAAGGCTTAGAGAAACAAACAAAAGGAATGAACAATTTATTCAACAAAATAATATCAGAAAATTTCCCAAATCTGAAGAATGAAATGGACAACCAAGTACAAGAGGCTTATAGGACTCCAAATATACAAAATTACAACAGACCCACACCAAGGCACATTATTAAGAAAATACCTAACTTACCAAATAGAGACAGAATTTTAAAGGCTGCGAGAAAAAAGAATCAAATTACATTCAGGGGGAACCAATAAGAATATCAGCAGATTTTTCAATCCAGACCCTAAAAGCTAGAAGGGCCTGGAAAAACATTTACCAAGCCCTGAAAGAAACAGATGCCAACCAAGAATCTTATACCCAACAAAACTTACTTTCAGATTTGATGATGAAATAAGATCCTTCCATGATAAACAAAAGCTAAAGGAATTTACAAAAAGAAAGATGGCATTACAGAACATTCTCAGCTAAATATTCCATGAAGAAGAGATGAAAAACAATGAAGAAAATCAGCAATGGGAGGAACTAGCCTAAAGGAATAGCCAAATAAAAGAGAAACCAAATCATGTCAAAAAAAAAAATGAGTCAAATGACTGAGAATACATATCATATCACAATAATAACCGTGAATGTTAATGGCCTGAACTCATCAATCAAAGACATAGACTAGCAGATTGGATTAAAAAGAAAAATCCAAAAATATGCTGCCTGCATATTGTTCATCTCATAGAAAGAGATACCCATAGACTAAAGGTGAAATGATGGGGAAAAAAAATATTATGCACAGAGACACAGCAAAAAAGCTGTAGTATCCATCCTCATTTCAGATAACATGGACTTCAAGCCAAAATTAGTCAGAAGGGATGAAGAACGACATTACTTAGTGCTTAAGGGAAGCATAAATCAGCAAGACATAACAATCATAAATATCTATGCCCCGAACATTGGCTCATCCATGTTCCTCAAACAAATCCTACTCAATTGCAGAAATCAAATAGACCACAACACAATAATACTAGGCGATATTAACACACCTCTCTCACGGCTGGATAGATCGTCCAAACAAAAATTGAATAAAGAAACCATAGATGTCAATAACACAATCAACAATTTACAATTAACCGACTTATATAGAATACACCATCCAACAAAGAATGAATACACTTTCTTCTCAGCAGCACCATGGATCCTTCTCTAAATAGACCATGTCTTATGCCACAAAGCTACTGTTAGCAAATACAAGAAGATAGAGATACTACCTTGTATTCTATCAGATCATAATGGATTGAAATTAGAAATAAATGACAGAATAAAAAACAGAAACTTCTCCAATACCTGGAGATTAAATAATACACAATTATATGATGAATGGATAACAGAAAATATCAGGAGGGAAATTAAAATTCTTAGAAGTAAATGAGAACAAAGACATATCATATCAAAAACTCTGGGACACTATGAAAGCATTACATAGAGGAAGATTTATATCATGGGGTGTATTCAACAAAAGAAGTAGAAATCAACAAATAAACAACTTAGCACTACAGCTCAAAGCCCTAGAAAAAGAAAAGCAGACCAACACCAAAAGTAGTAGAAGACAGGAAATAGTTAAAATCAGAGCCGAAATCAATGAAATTGAAAGAAAAGAAACAATATGAAAAATTAACAAAATAAATAGTTGATTCTTTGAAAAAATAAAGAAAATTGATAAACCCTTAGCCACACTAACAAAGAGAAAGAGGGAGAAAACTCAAATTACTAAAATTCAGAATGAGCAAGGAAATATCACAACAGACACGAGTGAAATACAAAACATAATTAGAAGCTATTTTGAAAATCTATACTCCAACAAAACAGAAAACCTCGAAGACATCATCAAGTTTCTAGAGACATATGAATTACCTAAACTGAAGGAGGAGGACATACACAACTTAAACCAATCAATTTCAACAATGAAATGGAAGAGGTTATCCAAAGCCTACCAACAAAGAAAAGTCCTGCTACAGATGAGTTCTCCACCGACTCTATGAAACCTTTAAAGAAGAGCTCATTCAAATAATTCTCAAAGTATTTCATAAAATAGAAGAGAAGGGAACCCTCCCAAACTCATTCTATGAAGCCATATCATCCTGATACCTAAACCAGACAGAGACACATCGAGGAAAGAAAATTTCAGACCAATATCTTTAATGAACATTGATGCAACATTTCTCAACAAAATTTTAGCAAATCGCATACAAAAATATATTAAAAAGATAGTGCACCACAATCAAGTGGGTTTTATCCCAGGGATGCAAGGGTGGTTCAACATCCGGAAATCAATAAATGTCATTCACCATATCAACAGACTAAAAGTTAAGAATCACATGATTACTTCAGTAGATGCAGAAAAAGCATTTGATAAAATACAGCATACATTCATGCTCAAAACACCAGAAAAAATTGGGGTAGTGGGGACATTCTTTAACATTGTAAAAGCCATCTACGCTAAGCGCATGGCCAATATCATACAAAATGGTGAAAATGTGAAAGCATTCCCCCTAAATACTGGAACTAGGCAGGAATGCCCTCTTTCACCACTTCTATTCAACATTGTTCTTGAGACTCTAGCCAGAGCAATTAGACAAACCAAAGAAATTAAAGGGATATGAATTAGAAAAGAAGAACTCAAACTATCATCGCTCACGACATGATTATATATTTAGAGGAACCTTGAAATTCCACCAGAAAACTCTTAGAACTCATGAGTGAAT
Source organism: Sciurus vulgaris (assembly GCF_902686455.1). Lineage (NCBI taxonomy): Eukaryota > Metazoa > Chordata > Mammalia > Rodentia > Sciuridae > Sciurus > Sciurus vulgaris. The sequence continues at coordinate 13,015 of NW_027632796.1, read as the reverse complement.
TCAGTAAAGTAGCAGGTTACAAGATCAATGCTCATAAATCCAATGCATTTTTATACATAAGTGATGAATCTTCAGAAAGAGAATTTAGGAAACCTACCCCATTCACAATAGCATCGATTAACATAAAATATTTGGGAATCAATCTCACAAAAGAAGTGAAAGACCTCTACAATGAGAATCACAGAACACTAAAGAAAGAAATTAAAGCACACCTTAGAAGATGGAAAGATCTCCCATGTTCTTGGATAGGAAGAATTACTTTTGTCAAAATGGCCACACTACCCAAAGTGCTATACAGATTCAATGCAATTCCAATTAAAATCCCAATGATGTACCTTACAGAAATAGAGCAAGCAATTATGAAATTAATCTGGAAGAATAAGAAACCCAGAATTGCTAAAGCAATCCTCAGTAGAAAGAGCGAAGCAGGGGTATCACAATACCAGATCTTCAACACAATTACAAAGCAATAGTAACAAAAATGGCATGGTATTGGTATCAAAATAGAGAGGTAGATCAATAGTACAGAATAGAGGACATGGACACAAACCCAAATAAATACAATTTTCTCATTCTAGACAAAGGTGCCAAAAAAATGCAATGGAGAAAAGATAGCCTTTTCAACAAATGGTGCTGGAAAAACTGGAAATCCATATGCAACAGAATGAAATTAAACCCCTATCTCTCACCCTGCAAAAAACTCAACCCAAAATGGACTAAGGACCTCGGAATCAGACCAGAGACCCTACAGATTATAGAAAAAAAAGTAGGCCCAAACCTTCACCTTTTTGGCTTAGGATTAGACTTCCTTAACACGAATTCCCATAGCCCAAGAAATAAAAGCAAGAAACAATACTGGGATAGATTCAAACTAAAAAGCTTTCTCTCAGCAAATCAGTAATGTGAAGAGAGAGCCTACAGAGTGGGAGAATATCGTTGCCACTCATACTTCAGATACAGTGCTAATTTCCAGAATCTATAAAGAACTCAAAAAACTCTACACCAAGAATACAAATAATCCAATCAACAAATGGGCTAAGGAAATGAACAGACACTTCACAGAAGAAGATGTACAAGCAATCAACAGATATGAGAAAATGTTCAACATCTCTAGTAATAAGAGAAATGCAAATCAAAACTATCCTAAGATTTCATCTCACCCCAATTAGAATGGCGATTATCAAGAACATAAGCAACAATAGGTGTTGGCGAGGATGTGGGGAAAAAGGTACACTCATACATTGCTGGTGGGGTTGCAAATTAGTGCAGCCACTCTGAAAAGCAGTATGGAGATTCCTCAAAGCTTGGAATGGACCCACCATTTGACCCAGCTATCCCACTCCTTGGCCTGTACCCAAAGGACTTAAAATCAGCATACTACAGAGATACAGCCACATCAATGTTCATAGCTGCTCAATTCACAATAGCCAGATTGTGGAACCAACCTAGATGCCCTTTAGTTGATGAATGGATAAAGAAACTGTGGCATATATATACAATGGAATACTCTGCCATGACGAATGATAAAATTATGGCATTTGTAGGCAAATGGATGAAATTGGAGAATATCATGCTAGGTGAGATAAGCCAATCTCAAAAAACTAAAGGATGAATGATCTCACTGATAAGGGGATGAGGACATAAAATGGGGGGTCGGAGGGGTTAGTATTAGGGTTAGGTTAGGTTTAGGGTTAGTGATAAGGAGGGTGGTAAGAATGGAGGAAGGAAGGACTGTATAGAAGGAAAAGATAGGTGGGAGGGGTGGGGGTGAAGGGAAAAAATAACAGAATGAATCAAACAACATTGCTCTATGTAAATTTTTAATTTTTAATAAAAAATAAAATAAATAAAAAATAAAAACTGAGAATGGCCCTACTTATACTTCTAGTTACTTTATTAAGTTTTGTAATCAATGTAATATAATTTTAACCCATGGAATTCCTCACAATCCTACTGGGCAGACTTTAGTAGAGCGTGCACATCACACACTTAAAATGTGCCTTTTAAATGAAAACAAAAAATGGAACAAAGACTTGCTCATGTTAATAGTGCTCTCAATATTGCATTTTTCACAAGAAATGCTCTTAATGTACAGTATGAAGATAATACACATCGTTGGTCCTCTGTCTTGGACAGGCACATTTCCTCTAAGAAAACCCTACCAAAGATTTAGGTAAAATACCAAGTTCAACCATAACCAATATGGCAGGACCCTGCACCTTTAATTACATGGGGAAGGGGATATGCTGCTGTCATTACTCCCACAGGTTCTGTCTGAATTCCTACCAGATGTGTGAAATCTATCCATCATCATGATTTGGCATCAAGGACTTCCCAAATTGATTCCCAAATTCTATTTGACCCTGGATAAAGAGAACCCTAATTCAAAGAAGGAACTCCAATAAGAACAAGAGGCCCAAGAAACCCTCAGTCTAGTGATTTGGGGGTTATAAAGATTTTAACATCTACTCAACATTTGCTAGCACAGATGGATTTAGAATGTACCCTGGGAAATTTGGTTACAGTTCTGTCTGCCAATCTTACCCAGAATTCCACAACTAAGCTGATAATTATTGTGTTATTTCTGGGTTATTGTATCCTTGTTGGTGGTGACCCAGTACTTAGCAAAGATTGTTAATATTTTGAAATTTGTATCATCAATCTATTCTTGATGATAGAGCAACTATTGATTATTTACTGATGTTACATCATAAGGTATGCCAGAATTTAATAATATGTCTTGCTTCCATTTAACTAACAATAGTAATCTGTGGGGGCACCTGGCTCTCCTTGCAGTGCTTGACAGAGTTCCACTGAAGGATGATTGCAGAGACTCATCCTAAAAGGATTGTAGCCAACTGTATGCCTCCCTAACTTGGATGTTATTCAGTGGAGTTTTCCTAATAATATATTACTCACTTCAGTCTGAGGATCTTGCTAGAGGTGATGGGAATAATTCTACAAATTTCCAGAAAAACATCACGGAGACAAAACACATGTTGAAACCCTGTGATGTTAACCTCACTACAGGAGAATATTTTTATTATGTTAAAAATCAAACACTGCATTTACTGGCACAGCCAGAACCTGTTGGGGCACAGAAATTTATATATAACAATGTTTCCCCAAGTTCTAAGTACAAAGCACCTCCCACAGTAGCTACTAGATATGGACTAGCTTATTTTATCTATGGCAAGCCCTGGTACCCCCCTAAAGGCAAGCCCTTAGAGAAGGTAGATATCTATCTCCCCCTCTCTCCTACAGGGTGGTTTAATTCAGATGATGGTTTTGTTTATGTGTGGTGGTAAGGTAAAAGAATAAATTTTCACAACATTCCATCCTTCCTACAAAGAATACGTCACCCCTATAATAAACGTTGGTATATAATAACCAATGGGACCGCTGCCCTCCTATAACCCTTAATTCAGCAATTTAGATATTAACCACATGGACCTAGTAGAAATGGTCACGTGAGATTATTTGTTTATCACTTTACTGAAAAAATAATATAAATAGTCTTAGGTCAGATAGAGTTTAGATATTAAGGAAATAAACATTGTATTAGCTCATTGAAATAGTTAGATATTTTTAAAAATAATTGTGATTAAGTAAGGATAATCTGTAAGGTACGGTTTTCTCATAATCTTTCGGTAAAAACAATTTCTGCCTATGCTTTGGAAACTTCTTTGATTTTATTAATCATAAGCCTGTTATCAAAGCCTGAAGAAAAATGTATATAAACCCAGCCTTCCCCAGAATAAAGTGGGATTGATTGCACCAGAACTAGAGTCTATGACTTTCATTCTCCATCCATCGCCAATGCTGTCTCCCTGCGCCCCGTTTACCAGTGTGGAACCCATGAACTCCTGCTAGGTCTGGAACCCAGCAGTAATCCCATTTAAATGAAATTGGATCATCTTAAGGACATTGTATAGAAGATGTAACAAGATGATGGAAGATGGGATTTATTAGTTTTGTTAACCTCATGGCTACCAAATTTAACATAGATCAAAGAGCTTTTCATTGGAAAATGTTTATTGATATTTGTCTTATTATACTGTGCTTGTTTTTGCCAATGTTTGCCTTGCTTTTTACTCCACCTTCCTTGAACAGAAGACTAGTCATGTCTATTCTAAAGGCCATACAAAGAAAAAAGGGGAGCTGTAGGAATTTCAGATCAGTCAAAGAACAGAGGAGCAAAAGCCTTTCAGTTGAGCAAACGCCTCAGGACACAATAGGTGCCCTGTTTGAAAGACTTAGAAATACTCTGAAACTTTTCGGTCCTTGAGGCCTGGATACTATCTTATTAAAATAACCTTTGACCCTAGTGGACTCTGAGAAGCAAGCAAGTTGTGTGATCTGGACATGAACAAAGATAAATGTACTATGTAACCTAGTGTAACTTGATATGACCCTGGAATTGATCATAAACTGGACTGGCTTTCCCACAGAAGCCACTTCTTGCTCTTCACCATCCTGTATGCTTGACTCTTTATTAGCTCTCCCCTTAACCCTTATAGCTGGACCCCAATTAACATTTACACAACACCCTGCACATGTCTAAGAAGAAAAGTAAAAGTGTGGAAACTGAGGCCTGATGACAGCAGCCAAGTGGAGGAGATGAATTAGGAACTATATCTGAACCTAGTCTCACCTTTGTCCACTTTGATAGAAATGAGACAAGGGTTAAATGCAGCACAAAGAAGCCCTATTCTTTGAGAACATATAGAGGGCCCCTAAGGGGCACTGGCTAACAGAGATAGCCCAGTAATGCCCTTTCCAAGACTCTGGTATCCTGAAGATATATGAAAGTGATTGGACATGGGGAGAGGCTATTTTTATTTTCTGTTGCCAGCCACATGGATTTCTTCAATCTAGCCAGATTATATGAAAACCTAGAGGGGAAAATAAGCAATACCTACTAAGAATTGAGAACTCACTGTGCCCAGTCTTTCACAGTAGCACCACCTTACCCATGATGATAGATGAAAGTCATTGATACAGATGGGAACACTGAGACTTACAGAGCCAAAGTATGTTTCTAAAGTCAGGGTCTCAAATCTTCTACTCTTCACCAGTAACCATCTCTGCTTTTAGCAGAGATGGGGTGTGGAAAGATCTACAAGGGGAGCAGATTGGGGCTTGGAGAAATTAGCTCTGTTCTTTAAAATTGAAAAAAATGTGCAAATTATGGGCAGATAGGAGAAAGTTTTGTGGCAACTGGCTTGGAAATTGGAAAACCACATCAATATATGATGTTATAAGAGATCAATGACATCACTACCACTAGAGAGAATGCCTGGAGACACCTCTGGGAAAATTTTATTCTACTATCATCCTGGGGAAGTAAACTCTATTATTGTCTCCCTTCTTCATTCAAAAAAAAAAAAAAGCCAGAAAATTTTTAAATATTCAAACCAACTATGTTGAAACCAGAATGAGAATCCATGTCTCCAGGGTTCTGCTCTAAGACATTTCTCCCACCTGGCTATGTTGCCTTTTACAAGACCCATCAGATTACTATCCTGAGGAGTGTTTATACTACAGCTATTATCCAAAAAATAAAAAGGAAGAAAATATTTATAAATCCCTTTATAATACTGGGAAGAGGAGCTAGTCAGGGCTGGAATATTTTTACCCAAAAATTAATCTTTCATCTTAATTTTATCCTGCTGAATATTGCTTCAAAAAGTGAACATTATATATATATATATATATAAAATGTATATATATATGCATGTATTATATATATATACATATATATGTATATATATATACACACATTGTAAGAAAAAGTATTATGGGGTCTTTCTGGCACTTATGCAAACTACATTTTATTGATTATGGTGATATGTAAGGCATTCTCTGGCTTTTAAAAATTTGTACTTATTGTGATTTTACTCATTCAATATATTCAATTCTGTTTTTGTAAAAAAGCGAATATTCTGGTCTTCAGGACTCCTGACCCAACAGAAACCAGCTCTGAGGACCCTGCACCAAATAGAGGAAAAAGTAGACCCAAATCTCCATCATATTGGCTTAGGAACAGACTTCCTGACAATACTCCCAGAGAGCAAGAAATTAATGCAAGAAACAATAAATGGGATGGATTCAAACCAAAAAACTCTTTCTCAGCACAGGAAACAAGAATGTGAAAAGAGATCCTATGGAATGGGTGAAAATCTTTTCCACAGGAACTTCAGATAGAGCACTAATCTCCAAAATTTATGAAGAACTTAAAAAATTTTATAACAGAAACACAAAAAAATACATAATTGGTCTAAGGAACTGGACAGACACTTCACAGAAGAAGACATACAGTTGGTTAGCAAATATATGAAACAGTGTTCATCATCTCTAGTAATTAGGGAAATGCAAAGATTTTATCTCACTTCAATTAGAATGGCTATTGTCAAGAACACACGCAGTGTGTGTTGGCGTGTATGTGGGGGGAAAGGCACATTCATACGTTGCTGGTGGAGTTGCAAATTGGTGCATTTGCTCTGGAAAGTAGTATGGAGATTTCTCAGAAAACTTGGAATGGGCCCACCTTTTGACCCAGCTATCCCACTCCTCAGTTTATACCCAAAAGATTTAAGATCAACATACTACAGTGCACAGCCACAGCAATGTTTATAGCTGCTCTATTCACAATAGTTAGATTGAGGAACCATGAGAGAGAGGGCTGTTACTCCATGAACACTGAGGCATTTTTCACTTAAAAATGAGCTGTGGTTGTCTCCCACTTTCAAGAGTAAGAAGTTGAGAATAATAAACTGAGAGAGAAGAGGGTTTGCAAATAAGTGATAACATGGTATTAGAATGATCACTGAAATCTAATATTTTTCCACACGTTACAATGTAGAGCCCAGGTATTCCCTTATAGTCAATGAACCGTCCAACTCACGTGGAAGTAGAACTGAATGCACATTCTCAGCCTTGACGTGGACCTACTGAATCCAGTCTGTACTTTAACAACATCTCCCAGTGATTCCTATGTAAGTTAAAATTTGATAGTCACTAAATAATCCCTTCATGACTGTTAGCAATTTTTCATAAGCATGATAAACATCAATCTCATGTGTCCTTTTATTCTCTCTGTCTTAATTCCTCCTATGGCTCATGAGATAAAAAGAATTTTTTTTTTCTAAATGGTAGATGTATAAATTTATTTTTAAGAAAAAACATGCAGCTTTCTAAAACATTAATAGAGCCACCTATTTTTAAATTGCTACATTTTGTTCCATCATTCCAGATGTGGAACAACTATAAAAACATAAATTGTTCAACAAACATATCACTTGTGGTAACTTTGAGAGAGTATGTGACTATTATGTTCACAGAATTGAATACTTAGGACTTAATGGGCTAAAAAACAAAATCATCTTTATAAAAATCTAGGAAAAAACCTGAAAAAATATTAATATTTTTATAAGTAGCTTTAATTCAATTAAAAAAAAATAGATGAACAACTCTTATAGGAATAAACAAAAATGAACAGGCAACTCTCAAAAAATAAAAAGGGAAATAAATGTTTGAAAAAGGCACAAAGAAATTAAGCCATTCCAAAATGAAAAGGAAAATCATAATGGGCTTGCTTCATATATCACAGAATAGAATCTAAGAAGTTCACCCAGAAGGAAAATGGCAATCACAAATTGGCCCTGGCAGGTTCTTGACTTACACAACAGAGAGGAATTTTAGGGCATATCAGAAGAAACAAAGATTTATTCAGGAAAACAAGGAGATTATTTAGAAATGTAAATAAAAGAGCCAGGTATACACTCAATGGGAGAAGGGGTGCAGGTACATGAGACTGAGACTCACTTTATGGGTAATGGGCTTATCTTTTTAAAAGAAATTTTGTAGATAGTGAACATGGGATGTGGCAAGGGGTTGAGGGTATATCTATCTGTTGAGCTCAACACTTAATCATGGATCATGGGTCCATTACAGTTGCCTGCTTCTCTCAGGGTCTCTATGTTGATGTCATCCAGTCAACATATAATGTGTAGAATATGCTGATGAGTCTCTAAGTCTCTAATGATATTTCCCCTTCACTTTATTTAGTCTAAAGGAAACCTTATGAAAACTAGCAACAAATAGGAACATTAATTTGACTCACAATACTCTAAGATTCAAGTTCTTTTAAACTGTTTCTGGAGGAGAATAGTCTTGGGGAGGAAAGGTGAGGATGCTCATAACAGCTTCTCAGATTTAAATTTGCAATTTCTTTGCTGGTTTCCCTTCTACCTATCCTTGTTTATTCTGTCTCTACCTCAAGGGGCATCGAATCATGCTTTCCTGTTCTTATAAAATTTCAAATGTGAATATGTATTTTATAGTAAACTAGTAAAGTGGTTTCATAAAAATCAGGTGGTGATGAGTCTAATAAGTCACTTGTTATCTAACTCATTAAGAAATGTCCCTAATGAATTCTCAGTAGGTTCTCTGAGAAAAATAATTCCCAATACCATTAGAAGGCATGTTACAATATAAATGTGTCCACAAAGGAATATTGTGCATTTTCATGCACAAAGTCCCCATTCCGCATCCTTTGGAGTGTGTTACTTACACCTGGAACTGGACTTCTCCTGATGAGAACTCTCCCCTCCAGAGGTTTTAGTGTTTCACTCTCAGATTCCTGCCAATAACTTATTCCAGCCTTACCATCAGCACAATCCCAAACTGTTGAACAGAAACTCTAGGGATAGAGCCAGAAGGCTAGGGTTTAGTAAGTATCCCAGGTGATTCCATAGTAACTCAAGTTTGATCACCATTGGTGGATAGAAATTGCTTTCATTCTAAATTTTTAGGAAGTGTTTATCAGACTCTTTTTTCCAGCCCTGGGGCCAGGCAAGAGAGAAACAGTTACAGTAATTATATGACAAGCAACAATACTTCCTGGAACAAAGGAGGAACCAGGAATAATGTTCCAGGAAATTAATGTCTAAAGTGAGACCTAGAGAATATATAAGAGGGAATCAACAGCCAGGACAAAGGTGTTCCTGGTGATGAGAATGCCACATGCAAAGCAGAGTTTTAATTTTAACATAAAAAACATAATACTATGAAGGTTTTTTTTTACAGGGGATTACCCCATACAAAATGTCTTTAGAAGCATCATTCAGACAATGCACTTGGTTGTGGCTATGCATGAGTGGAAACCAGAAGAGCTACTAGGAGGTGACTTCTGCAGTTTAATTACAAAATTACAGTGTTAGCTTGGGTAGCACAGAAGCAGCACCTGAAGGAGCTGTTTAGGAGATAGGATGTGTGTGATTTAGATCTGCAATATCCTGTAAAACCTCCCAAAGCTCGCTGGCACAACAATGCTCAGAAGTAGGGTTTTCAGGAAGTGGTTGGATCATGAGGGCTGTAATCTCACCAGTGGATTAATCCATTGATGAATTCATAACAGAATAAAATTTTGGGAGAATTGGAAACTGTAAGATATGGGGCCAGAATGCAGTAGTTCCTTGAAAGTCTATTCTTGAGGACTATAGTTTTAAACTGACCCCCCTCCCCATATCTATCTCCCCCCTCTCCCTCAACTTCTTTCAACTATGAAGTGATCAAATTTGCATTACTACATACTCCCCAACATGATATTCTGCCTCTCAGAATCCGAGAGCATTGGGGTCAAATCATAAGCCAAATTAAATCTTCCCTCTTTTTAGTTGATTCTTCAGGTAATTTGCCACAGCAATGGATATCTGGCTAACATAGGACCCATAAATAAGACATTGTTAAGGGTGCATCCTGTTTTCCAGCTTAGAAGACATTTCATTTCTGTACAGAAAGATCACAGGTGGAGAGAATAAAATAAAAGTATGGTGTGCAGAAGAACCTATGTCAAATTTGAATCTATTAATCTTTATGTGTCTGTTGGACATCCACACACAGAAGGGATCATTAGACATGTGGATGTTGAATACAGAGCAGAACAAAACAAAGAACTTTAAGCTTTCTTCAATAGCAAGATGTCAAAAAGTTAAGGACAGAAAATATGACCTCTACATTTCATTATGAAGGTGTCCACACAGACCATAGGAGAGAAGTTTTGGTGGGAGTCTGAGCCAGCCCCTCAATGATAGAGGAACAAGGGTGTGGTAGAGATGGCAGAATTGGCTTTGGGAAGGGGATACTTGCCAAGGTGAGGCAGAAGATGGCAAGAAGGGTACAGGAATGAGAGAAGTTTGAATCCTAAAGAAAGGTGCATCAAGAAGGAGGGGTTCATGCTGAATTCTTTCATTAAATTTTCAGTTTTTGAAATTTATCCATGCTTTTGAATCTATGAATAATTCACTCCTTCATACTGCTAAAGAATAGTCTACCATATGGACATACTATGACTTCTTTCTCAATCTCCATTTAATAGACATTCATATTATTTTGAGTGGCTGCTGTGCACCTTTATGGTTTTTTCAAGTACTTTCTCTTTTTGTATATTTTTAGTTATGTTTTTCAATGCTCTATATCTAAGAGGAAAACTACTTTTTCACAGAACCAGTTATTTTTTTTTTCATACCATGAATTGAACATAGTGGTGGTTAACCACTGTGCCAAATCCCCATCTCTTTATTTTTTACTTCAAAACAGGATCTCACCAATTTGCTTAAGGCCTTGCTAAGTTACTAAGGCTGACTTTGAATTTTGGATTCTGCCTCTGAAACTTAATAAAAGTTTTCATCCTGCCTCTGAAACTTAATAAAAGTTTTCAACCTTGCAAATGCTTTTTAATGGACAAATACTATTCCATGTGTATATATACATTTTCTTTATTATTCATCAAAATTTCAGCTTTAAAAAATGAGTGGGAAATAGTGTGCACACCTGTAACCCTAGTGGCTTAGATGAGTTAGGCAGGAGCATCACAAGTTCAAAACAAGACTCAGAAATTTATCAAGGCCCTAAGCAACTCAGCAAGTACCTGCTTCAAAATAAAATATGAAAGAAGATCTGGGGATGTGTCTTAGTGTTTATTCGTCCCTGGATTCAATTTCTGGTTCAAAAAAAATTAATTTGTGATGAATTTAGATAAAATTATGTATAGACAATGTCAAGGAAAAGGTAAATTTGAAACACAAGTATTACACATTCTACTTCTATACACATAAAAATAAAAAATAATTGATATAATAAATATGCACAAGAGAGTTTCATAAGATCATTAATTTTCTACAATATTTTAAATTAGTATGCATTCTTTCCTTGGTATATTTCTTCTCAGAAATCATAAATAGAAACTCAAAACTACTATAAAAAACAAAGAAATAGCTTTTCTCTCTAGGAAGACTAAGACCCTTCTGTTACAGCACTTACAATTTAGTTGGGGTTTCAGTGGGCATCAGTAGATAGAAACACATGCAAATGTTAGTGATTAATCCTTTTTGAAAAATTTTTTTCCTACTGAGGAAATGAGACTGTGAATAGAATTAGTCAAGGTAATTATTAAAATGGAGTAAGTAGGTTGCTTTCAACTTAGAGATGTAGTTGTTATTATTATTATTACTATTATTACAGCTACTCTGTAGGAAAGTGCTGCATGTGATCTCAAAACTCAGTATTGTAAAACATGATTACAAATAAGTAAATATTTCAAATATAATGCCTTCTGAAGTCAAGAAAGTATAGAAAAATATCATCCTTAGGAATGATAGATAGAATGGACTGGAAAGTTATTTTCTAAAAGAACATTAAAATATAATTTATATTATTGGCTAAATGTATTATATTGTTCTTTGTCTAATTAGCTTGGCCCAGCTATTTCCCACATTCACTAATGGCAATATATGGTTGCAAGGCAAATTTTTGCTCTAAATTTTCCTTTTTCATGTTATCTTCAAAGTCCCCTATAAGAAACACTCACACCATAGGCATATTTCTTGCTTGTAAAATTTTCTGTTTTCAGAAATGACACCAATTACTGTTAACAAACACTTTGTTTATAAAGCAAACAGAAACAGCTACCCCTTGATTCCCAGAAAATCACCCTTATTGATTGAATTTCTGTTTATAGAATCTGTGCAGAATATTAGCATATACAAGATTAATGAAAGTGAAAACTTTATTAACCCTCTGAAGTAAGGATCCAGAGCACTTTGATTAATTTTTAAGTGGAATAAAATGAGAAAAGTAACAAGTTTGCATAGATAACTGATCTAAAATTGATCAAAATTGATCCTCAAGATCTACACCAAAATAAATTCCACTGAAAGACTTTTCCTTGGATATTTAAATGTGATGTGTTCTTTGTTGTATAATAAAAAGGGAAATAAATGATGATATGATTTTTGCCACAAATATTTAACAGTCTTTTTTAGAATTTTTTTAATTCATTAACTTAAAACCCATTCTAAATATTTTCATTATATTTTTCAGTTTTCACTAAAGATATATATTTATTTTATGATTTTGCACTCTTTAATGTAGCTGAATTTTTGAAGTATATTTTTGACCCTTTCATAGCTGTTAGTGTTTTTTTATCCAATGGTTCTTTGGTTCTTAGCACATGTCCTGATCATTTTTTTCTCACTTTTTTCTTTCTTTTCTCCTTTTCTTTTTGATTAAGGTTTTAATGACTCTCAAGTTATTCAGTGCAAGAATTAGCTCATCTGTTTACTCTATGACACAAAAAAATTATCATTTTATACTTCAATTATGCCTTAGTTCCCCACTTGTAGCTGCAGAGACTAATCTCCTTCATTATTTTATTATATGCAGATATTCTCTTTAGCCAATAAGATATTTTAGTAGATAATGTAGAATAATTATTGTCTTGAATTAAACAAGTATTTTCCAATATAATTTGCCTGTACTTGTTAATTCCACTGCCTTCTTAGAAATCAATCCATCTTCTCACCATGAAAAAAAACTAAAATCAATAGTTCTAATTTTTTGTATATATGTTGAATTAATCTTATGTAATTCAGTAAATGAGAAATTCAAGCATGTAGAGGAAATATTACATTTTTGTGTAGTTTGTCAACAGTTTCTGGTTTTCTATCCAACA